>NW_026512746.1:0-47292 GCF_027579735.1 Bombina bombina
TTCCAGAGAAGCTTTTACAATAATTTGTGATATGATTGCACAAGCTGTAAATAATTTCAGTGAGCAACCTTAAGTTTGTGAAAAAATTTTGATTTTTTATTTGATAGCATTTAGTGGTGAAATGGTGGCATGAAATATACGAAAATGGGCCTAGATCAATACTTTGGTTTGTCTACTAAAAAAATATATAGTTTTGATAGGTAAATAAAAAAACTAAACAAAAGAAGTCTTTATTTCTGTTTAAATGGAGTGCTGAAAAAAAATGATAAAAATGCTCTGGTCTTTTGGGTAAGTTTTAGTCTGAAATGCCGGTACTTAAGGGGTTAAGCTACCCAAAGGCACAAAGTATTTGCATAATTTTACATAAATTGATTAAATGATAATTTGAGCAATCAACATTGGCTTAAATTTCTCTTGTAAGGTGTATCCAGTCCACGGGTTCATCCTTACTTGTGATATTCTCCTTCCCAACAGGAAGTTGCAAGAGGACACCCACAGCAGAGCTGTCTATATAGCTCCTCCCCTACCCCCCACCTCCAGTTATTCTCTTGCAATTCTCGACAAGATAGGAAGTATCAGAAGATATGTGGTGACTTAGTGTTGTGTTACCTTCAATCAAGAGTTTATTTTTTAAACGGTACCGGCGTTGTACTGTATTATACTCTCAGGCAGAAATTAGAAGAAGAATTCTGCCTGAGGGTTGATGATCTTAGCGGTTTGTAACTAAGTTCCATTTCTGTTCTCACACATAATTGAAGAGTATGGGGAAAACTTCAGTTGGGGGAACGGTCTGCAGATTACCTGCTTTGAGGTATGTTCAGGTATTTTTATTTCTAGAGAGATGATAAGTTCTAGAAAATGCTGACAGAGCCTTGTGTATCTGAGGTAAGCTAGATGCAGTGATTTAACAACGACTGGGATCATGCTTACTAAACAGGGTAATACTCATGTTAACACTCATATTACTTAGTGACAAAAACGTTTACATGTTTCATAAATAGGACGTTTTCTCTTGTAAGGTGTATCCAGTCCACAGATCATCCATTACTTGAGGAATATTCTCCTTCCCAACAGGAAGCTGCAAGAGGATCACCCACAGCAGAGGCTGTCTATATAGCTCCTCCCCTAAACTGCCACCTCCCAGTCATTCTCTTGCAGCTCTCGACAAGATAGGAAGTAGCTAGAGAGATGTGGTGCATTAATGTAGTTTATCTTCAATCAAAAGTTTGTTATTTTCAAATGGTACCGGAGTTGTACTATTTTAGCCTCAGGCAGAAAGTTGAAGAAGATCTGCCTGTGGTCTTTGATGATCTTAGCAGGTTGTTAACTAAGATCCATTGCTGTTCTCACACATAACTGAAGAAGATGAGGTAACTTCAGCTGCGGGAATAGCGTGCATGGGTCTCCCTGCTCTGAGGTATGTGCAGTTTTTAAATTTTTCGAGAGAAATGATATGCTAGAAAATGCTGACAATACCGGATTTATTTAAGTTAAGCCTGATTACAGTGATTTAAATATACGACTGGTATCATGTTCTTGCTGTAAAGGGTAATACTTTTTTTATTTACTCACATTACTGAATAGATATAACGTTTGCTGAAGGTGTATGAACGTTTATTTCATATTGGTGATAAAAACTTTATTCTGGGGGCCCAGTTTTTTCCCACATGGCTGACTAGATTTTGCCTAGGAATAAGTTTTTTTTAGGGCCCCTCTCACTGTGAGTACAGGTTGGGGAGGGGCCTATTTTCGGCCTAAATTGTGCATTAGTTTTTTGCAGTTTGAGACATCCAGCCTCCCTGAAGGAGTACTCACGTGTACATTTAGACCTCTCTAAAGGGTTTTTGTGCCTTCCAAAGTCGGTGTATGGGCAGGTAGGGCCACAGTAGAGGCTGTGGGCAGTTTTGTGTGACTGTTTAAAAACGTGTTTATATAGTTTTCTCTTGTTAAGTGTAGTCAGTCCACGGGTCATCCATTACTTATGGATTATATCTCTTCCCCAACAGGAAGTTGCAAGAGGATCACCCAAGCAGAGCTGCTATATAGCTCCTCCCCTCACATGTCATATCCAGTCATTCTCTTGCAACCTAACTAACGATAGGTCGTTGTGAGAGGTCTGTGGTGTTTTTAATACTTATTTATTTCTTCAATCAAAAGTTTGTTATTTTAAATGGAACCGGAGTGTGCTGTTTGTTTCTCAGGCAGCATTAGAAGAGAATCTGCCTGCGTTTTCTATGATCTTAGCAGACGTAACTAAGATCCACTGGCTGTTCTCGCACATTCTGAGGAGTGAGGTAACTTCAGAAAAAGGGAATAGCATGCAGGGGCCCCCCTGCAAACGAGGTATGTGCAGTAAATTATTTTTCTAAGCATTGAATTGACTGAGAAAATACTGCTGATACCAATGTAATGTAAGTTCGTCTTAAATGCAGTGGGTAGCGACTGGTATTAGGCTGATGAGTGTGTGTACACTGAAGTATTTTTCTAGGGAATGGAATTTGTCTCAGAAAATACTGTTAATACTGAAGTAATGTATGAGCCTTAACTGCAGTAAAGCGACTGGTAGCAGGCTTATTAATAACACTTCATAACTTTTAAAATGTATGTTCAAAACGTTTACTGGCATGTTAATCGTTTTTTGTGAGGTACTTGGTGATAAAACTTATTGGGGCATGATTTTTACCACATGGCTAACTTTTGTTTCTGCATAACAGTTAACTGAGCTTCCCCATTGTTGTAATATGAGTGGGAGGGGACTATTTTAGCGCTTTTTTGCGCAGTAAAAATTCAGTCACAATCTTCCTACTTCATCCTCCATGATCCAGGACGTCTCTAGAGAGCTCAGGGGTCTTCAAAATTCATTTTGAGGGAGGTAATCAGTCACAGCAGACCTGTGACAGTGTGTTTGACTGTGATAAAAATGTTAATTATTAAATTGTTATCCGTTTTTTGGGTATTAAGGGGTTAATCATTCATTTGCTGGTGGGTGCAATCCTTTGCTAACTTAATACATTTACTGTAAAAATTTGGTTGCAATAACTAATTTGGTTCATTGTTATTTCAACTGTGACAGCTTTTTTGTGCTTCTTAAAGGCACAGTAGCGTTCTTAATATTGCTTGTAAATTTATTTGAAAAGTATTTTCCAAGCTTGCTAGTCTCATTGCTAGTCTGTTTAAACATGTCTGACACAGATGAATCTGTTTGTTCACTATGTATGAAGGGCCAATGTGGAACCCAACAGAAATATGTGTACCAATTGTATCGATATTACTTTAAATAAAAGTCAGTCTTTACATGTAAAGAAATTATCACCAGACAACGAGGGGGAAGTTATGCCGACTAACTCTCCTCACGTGTCAGTACCTTCGCCTCCCGCTCAGAAGGTGCGTGATTTTGTGGCGCCAAGTACATCAGGGAGGCCCTTACAAATCACTTTGCAAGACATGGGCTACTGTTATGACAGAAGTATTATCTAAATTGCCAGAATTAAGAGGCATAGCGTGATAGCTCTGGGTTAAGGACAGAGCGCGCTGATGATGTGAGAGCCATGTCCGAATACTGCGTCACAATTTGCAGAACATAAAGACGGAGAGCTTCATTCTGTGGGTGACGGATCTGATCCAGGGAGACTGGAATCAGAGATTTCTAATTTAAATTTAAGCTTGAGAACCTCTGCATATTGCTAGGGGAGGTATTAGCGGCTCTGATGATTGTAACACGGTTTGCAATTCCAGAAAAATTATGTAGGTTGGATAGATACTATGCGGTACCGGTGTGTACTGACGTGTTTCCTATACCTAAAAGGCTTACAGAGATTTATTAGCAAGAGTGGGATAGGACCCGGTGTGCCTTTTCCCCTCCTCCCAAATTTAGGAAAATGTTTCTATAGACGCCACCACACGAGACTTATGGCAGACGGTCCCTAAGGTGGAGGGAGCAGTTTCTACTTTAGCTAAGCGGACACCACTATCCGTGGAGGATAGTTGTGCCTTTTCAGATCCAATGGATAAAAAATTAGAAGGTTACCTTAAGAAAATGTTTGTTCAACAAGGTTTTATCTTACAGCCCCTTGCATGCATTGCGCTTGTCACTGCTGCGGCGGCTTTCTGGTTTGAGTCTCTGGAAGAGGCCATTCGCACAGCTCCATTGGATGAAATTATGACAAGCTTAAGCACTTATGCTAGCTAATGCATTTGTTTCTGATGCCAGTCGTACATTTAACCAAACTTACGGCTAAGAACTCCGGATTCGCCATCCAAGCGTGCAGAGCGCTATGGCTTAAATCCTGGTCAGCTGACGTGACTTCTAAATCTAAATTGCTTAATATTCCTTTCAAAGGGCAGACCTTATTCGGGCCCGTCTTGAAAGAAATTATCGCTGACATTACGGGAGGTAAGGGCCATGGCTCTGCCTCAGACAGGGCCAAATCAAAGGCTAAACAGTCTAATTTTCGTGCCTTTCGTAACCTCAAGGCAGGAGCAGCATCCACTTCCTCCGCTCCAAAACAGGAAGGAGCTGTTGCTCGTTACAGACAGGGCTGGAAAACTAACCAGTCCTGGAACAAGGGCAAGCAGGCCAGAAAACCTGCTGCTGCCCCTAAGACAAGCATGAAGAGAGGGCCCCCTATCCGGAAACGGATCTAGTGGGGGGGCAGACTTTCTCTCTTCGCCCAGGCTTGGGCAAGAGATGTCCAGGATCCCTGGGCTTTGGAGATCATATCTCAGGGATATCTTCTGGACTTCAAAGCTTCTCCTCCACAAGGGAGATTTCATCTTTCAAGGTTATCAGCAAACCAAATAAAGAAGAGGCATTCTACGCTGTGTACAAGACCTCTTACTAATGGGGGGTGATTCCACCCAGTTCCGTCGGACGGAACACGGACATGGATTCTATTCAAATCTGTTTGTGGTTCCCAAGAAAGAGGGAACCTTCAGACCAATCTTGGACTTAAAAATCCTAAACAAATTCCTAAGAGTTCATTCAAAATGGAATCTATTCGAACCATCCTACCCATGATCCAAGAGGGTCAGTACATGACCACAGTGGACTTAAAGGATGCCTACCTTCACATACCGATTCACAAGGATCATTATTGGTACCTAAGATTTGCCTTCCTAGAACAGGCATTACCAGTTTGTAGCTCTTCCCTTCGGGTTAGCTACGGCTCCAAGAATCTTTACAAAGGTTCTGGGCTCACTTCTGGCGGTACTAAGACCGCGAGGCATAGCGGTGGCTCCGTACCTAGACGACATTCTGATACAAGCGTCAAGTTTTCAAACTGCCAAGTCTCATACAGAGATAGTTCTGGCATTTCTGAGGTCGCATGGGTGGAAGGTGAACGTGGAAAAAGAGTTCTCTATTACCACTCAAGAGGGTCCCCTTCCTAGGGACTCTTATAGATTCTGTAGAGATGAAAATTTACCTGACGGAGGCCAGGTTATCAAAACTTCTAAATGCTTGCCGTGCCCTTCATTCCATTCCACACCCGTCAGTAGCTCAGTGCATGGAAGTAATCGGCTTAATGGTAGCGGCAATGGACATAGTACCATTTGCGCGCCTGCATCTCAGACCGCTGCAATTGTGCATGCTAAGTCAGTGGAATGGGGGATTACTCAGATTTGTCCCCTCTACTAAATCTGGATCAAGAGACCAGAGATTCTCTTTTATGGTGGCTTTCTCGGCCACACCTGTCCAAGGGGATGACCTTTCGCAGGCCAGATTGGACGATTGTAACAACAGACGCCAGTCTTCTAGGTGGGGTGCAGTCTGAATTCCCTGAAGGCTCAGTGATCATGGACTCAGAGGAGAAACTCCTCCCAATAAATATTCTGGAGTTAAGAGCAATATCAATGCTCTTCTAGCTTGGCCTCAGTTAGCAACTCATCAAGGGGGAACCAGGAGTTCCCTAGCGATGTTGGAAGTCTCAAAGATAATTCGCTGGGCAGAGTCTCACTCTTGCCACCTGTCAGCGATCTACATCCCAGGCGTGGAGAACTGGGAGGCGGATTCCTAAGTCGCCCAGACTTTTCATCCGGGGGAGTGGGAACTTCATCCGGAGGTCTTCGCTCAACTGATTCATCGTTGGCGCAAACCAGATCTGGATCTCATGGCATCTCGCCAGAACGCCAAGCTTCCTTGTTACGGATCCAGGTCCAGGGACCCGGGAGCGGTGCTGATAGATGCTCTGACAGCCCCTTGGGTTTTCAACATGGCTTATGTGTTTCCACCATTTCCGATGCTTCCTCGACTGATTACCAAGATCAAACAGGAGAGAGCATCAGTGATTCTGATAGCGCCTGCGTGGCCACGCAGGACCTGGTATGCAGACCTAGTGGACATGTCGTCCTGTCCACCATGGTCTCTGCCTCTGAGGCAGGACCTTCTAATTCAGGGTCCTTTCAACCATCCAAATCTAATTTCTCTGAGGCTGACTGCATGGAGATTGAACGCTTGATTCTATCAAAGCGTGGCTTCTCGGAGTCGGTTATTGATACCTTAATACAGGCTAGGAAACCTGTTACCTAGAAGAATTTACCATAAGATATGGCGTAAATATTTATATTGGTGCGAATCCAAGAGTTACTCATGGAGTAAGGTTAGGATTCCTAGGATATTGTCTTTTCTACAAGAGGGTTTAGAAAAGGGCTTGTCCGCTAGTTCGTTAAAGGGACAGGATTTCTGCTCCGTCTATTCTTCTATACAAGCGTCTGGCAGAAGTTCCAGACGTTCAGCGCTTTTTGTCAGGCTTTGGCTAGGATTAAGCCTGTGTTTAAGACTGTTGCTTCCGCCGTGGAGCTTAAACTTAGTTCTTAACGTTCTGGAAAAGGCGTTCCGTTTGAACGCCTTCATTCCATTGATATCAAGCTGTTATCTTGGAAAGTTCTGTTTTTGATGCTATTTCCTCGGCTCGAAGAGTCTCTGAGTTATCTGCCTTACATTGTGATTCTCCTTATCTGATCTTTCATTCAGACAAGGTAGTTCTGCGTACTAAACCTGGGTTTTTACCTAAGGTTGTTTCTAACAGGAATATCAATCAAGAGATTGTTGTTCCAATCATTATGTCCTAATCCTTCTTCAAAGAAAGAACGTCTTTTGCATAATTTAGACGTAGTCTGTGCCCTGAAGTTCTACTTACAGGCAACTAAAGATTTTCGCAAACTTCTTCTCTGTTTGTCGTTTACTCTGGACAGAGGGAGAGGTCAAAAGGCTTCGGCTACCTCTCTCTCCTTTTGGGCTTCGTAGCATAATACGTTTTAGCCTATGAGACTGCTGGACAGCAGCCTCCTGAAAGGGATTACAGCTCATTCTACTAGAGCTGTGGCTTCCCACCTGGGCCTTTAAAAATGAGGCCTCTGTTGAACAGATTTGCAAGGCTGCAACTTGGTCTTCGCTTCACACTTTTTCAAAATTTTACAAATTTGACACTTTTGCTTCTTCGGAGGCTATTTTTGGGAGAAAGGTACTTCAGGCAGTGGTTCCCTCCGTTTAAAGTTCCTGCCTTGTCCCTCCCTTCATCCGTGTACTTTAGCTTTGGTATTGGTATCCCATAAGTAATGGATGACCCGTGGACTGACTACACTTAACAAGAAGAAAACATAATTTCTCCAACATAGGTGTGTCCGGTCCACGGCGTCATCCTTACTTGTGGGATATTCTCTTCCCCAACAGGAAATGGCAAAGAGCCCAGCAAAGCTGGTCACATGATCCCTCCTAGGCTTCCGCCTACCCCAGTCATTCTCTTTGCCGTTGTACAGGCAACATCTCCACGGAGATGGCTTAGAGTTTTTTAGTGTTTAACTGTAGTTTTTATTATTCATCAGTGGAATGGGGACTATACAGACTTGTCTCTGAGGATACAAGTAAATCAGAGGACCAGAGACTCACTCCGTTGGTGGCTGTCCCTGGACAACCTGTCACAAGGGATGACCTTCCGCAGACCGGAGTGGGTCATTGTCACGACCGACGCCAGTCGTGATGGGCTGGGGCGCGGTCTGGGGATCCCTGAAAGCTCAGGGTCTTTGGTCTCGGGAAGAATCTCTTCTACCGATAAATATTCTGGAACTGAGAGCGATATTCAATGCTCTCAAGGCTTGGCCTCAGCTAGCGAGGGCCAAGTTCATACGGTTTCAATCAGACAACATGACAACTGTTGCGTACATCAACCATCAGGGGGGGAACAAGGAGGTTCCCTGGCGATGGAAGAAGTGACCAAAATCATTCAATGGGCGGAGTCTCACTCCTGCCACCTGTCTGCAATCCACATCCCTGGAGTGGAAAAATTGGGAAGCGGATTTTCTGAGTCGTCAGACATTGCATCCGGGGGAGTGGGAACTCCATCCGGAAATCTTTGTCCAAATCACTCAACTGTGGGGCATTCCAGACATGGATCTGATGCCTCTCGTCAGAACTTCAAAGTTCCTTACTACGGGTCCAGATCCAGGGATCCCAAGGCGGCTCTAGTGGATGCACTAGTAGCACCTTGGACCTTCAAACTAGCTTATGTATTCCCGCCGTTTCCTCTCATCCCCAGGCTGGTAGCCAGGATCAATCAGGAGAGGGCGGTCGGTGATCTTGATAGCTCCTGCGTGGCCACGCAGGACTTGGTATGCAGATCTGGTGAATATGTCATCGCTCCACCATGGAAGCTACCTTTGAGACGAGACCTTCTTGTTCAAGGTCCGTTCGAACATCCGAATCTGGTCTCACTCCAGCTGACTGCTTGGAGATTGAACGCTTGATCTTATCAAAACGAGGGTTCTCAGATTCTGTTATTGATACTCTTGTTCAGGCCAGAAAGCCTGTAACTAGAAAAATTTACCACAAAATATGGGAAAAAATATATCTGTTGGTGTGAATCTAAAGGATTCCCTTGGGACAAGGTAAAGATTCCTAAGATTCTATCCTTTCTTCAAGAAGGATTGGAGAAAGGATTATCTGCAAGTTCCTTGAAGGGACAGATTTCTGCCTTGTCTGTGTTACTTCACAAAAACTGGCAGCCGTGCCAGATGTTCAAGCCTTTGTTCAGGCTCTGGTTAGAATCAAGCCTGTTTACAAACCTTTGGACTCCTCCTTGGAGTCTCAACTTAGTTCTTTCAGTTCTTCAGGGGGTTCCGTTTGAACCCTTACATTCCGTTGATATTAAGTTATTATCTTGGAAAGTTTTTGTTTTTGGTTGCAATTTCTTCTGCTAGAAGAGTTTCAGAATTATCTGCTCTGCAGTGTTTCTCCTCCTTATCTGGTGTTCCATGCAGATAAGGTGGTTTTACGTACTAAACCTGGTTTTCTTCCAAAAGTTGTTTCTAACAAAAACATTAACCAGGGAGATTATCGTACCTTCTCTGTGCCCGAAACCAGTTTCAAAGAAGGAACGTTTGTTGCACAATTTTGGATGTTGTTCGCGCTCTAAAATTCTATTTAGACGCTACAAAGAATTTTAGACAAACATCTTCCTTGTTTGTTGTTTATTCCGGTAAAAGGAGAGGTCAAAAAGCAACTTCTACCTCTCTCTCTTTTGGATTAAAAGCATCATCAGATTGGCTTACGAGACTGCCGGACGGCAGCCTCCCGAAAGAATCACAGCTCATTCCACTAGGGCTGTGGCTTCCACATGGCCTTCAAGAACGAGGCTTCTGTTGATCAGATATGTAGGGCAGCGACTTGGTCTTCACTGCACACTTTACCAAATTTTACAAGTTTGATACTTTTGCTTCTTCTGAGGCTATTTTTGGGAGAAAGGTTTTGCAAGCCGTGGTGCCTTCCATCTAGGTGACCTGATTTGCTCCCTCCCATCATCCGTGTCCTAAAGCTTTGGTATTGGTTCCCACAAGTAAGGATGACGCCGTGGACCGGACACACCTATGTTGGAGAAAACAGAATTTATGTTTACCTGATAAATTACTTTCCCAACGGGTGTGCCGGGTCCACGGCCCGCCCTGGTTTTTTAATCAGGTCTGATAATTTATTTTCTTTAACTACAGTCACCACGGTATCATATGGTTTCTCCTATGCAAATATTCCTCCTTAACGTCGGTCGAATGACTGGGGTAGGCGGAGCCTAGGAGGGATCATGTGACCAGCTTTGCTGGGCTCTTTGCCATTTCCTGTTGGGGAAGAGAATATCCCACAAGTAAGGATGACGCCGTGGACCGGACACACCGTTGGAGAAAGTAATTTATCAGGTAAAACAGAATTTATGTTTACCTGATAAATTAATTTCTCTTGTAGTGTAGTCAGTCCACGGCCCGCCCTGTCTTTTAAGGCAGATCTAAATTTTAATTAAACTCCAGTCACCACTGCACCCTATGGTTTCTCCTTTCTCGTCTTGTTTCGGTCGAATGACTGGATATGACATGTGAGGGGAGGAGCTATATAGCAGCTCTGCTTGGGTGATCCTCTTGCAACTTCCTGTTGGGGAAGAGATATAATCCCATAAGTAATGGATGACCCGTGGACTGACTACACTACAAGAGAAATAAATTTATCAGGTAAGCATAAATTATGTTTTTTTTATCTGGTTTTGAAACTAAGGGGTTAATCCTCCATTTGCAAGTGGGTGCAATGCTCTTTTAGCCTATTATACACACTGTAAAAATTTCGTAAAATGTACTGCTTTTTTTCACTGTTTTGCAGTTTCTGTGATTGTTTTTTTCTCTTAAAGGCACAGTACCGTTTTTATTTTCTGCTTGTTCAGTTATTAAAGTGTTTCCAAGCTTGCTGGCCTCATTACTAGTCTGTTTAAAACATGTCTGACATAGAGGAAACTCATTGTTCATTATGTTTAGAAGCCATTGTGGAACCCCCTTTTAGAATGTGTACCAAATGCACTGATTTTACTATAGATTACAAAGACCATATTCTGGCTTTAAAAAATTTATCACCAGAAGAAATTGACATGGAGGAAGTTATGCCGTCTAACTCTCCCCACGTGTCAGATCCTATAAATCCCGCTCAGGGGACGCCTAGTACATCTAGGGCGCCCATTGCGTATACCTTGCAAGACATGGCGGCAGTTATGAATCATACCCTTACAGAGGTATTATCTAAACTGCCAGGTTTGCAAGGAAAGCGAGAGTGCAAGGAAAGCGAGAGTTGCTCTGGGACTAGAATAAATACAGAGCTCTCTGACGCTTTAGTAGCTTTGTCTGATACACCCTCACATTATGCTGAAGCAGGGGAGCTTCAATCTGTGGGTGAATTTTCTGATTCAGGGAAGATACTTCAAGCTTAAATTTAAATGTAGACATATCAGAATCAGATTGAACACCTCCGCGTATTGCTCAGGGAGGTTTTAGCAACTCTGGACGACTGTGACACTATTGTAGTCCCAGAGAAATTATGTAGATTGGATTAATACTATGCAGTACATACTGATGTTTTTCCAATCCCTAAAAGGTTTTCTGAAATTATTACTAAGGAATGGGATAGACCAGGTGTACCGTTCTCCTCCCCCTCCTGTTTTTAAAAAGATGTTTCCTATAGACGCCGCTACAACGGGACTTATGGCAGATGGTCCCTAAGGTGGAGGGGAGCAGTTTCTACTATAGCTAAGCGTACCACTATCCCTGTCGAGGACAGTTGTGCTTTTCTAGATCCAATGGATAAAAAATTAGAGGGTTACCTTAAGAAAATTTTTATTAAACAAGGTTTTATTCTCCAGCCTCTTGCATGCATTGCCCCAGTCACTGCTGCTGCAGTTTTCTGGTTTGAGTCCCTAGAGGAGGCTCTACAGGTTGAAACCCAGTTGGAAGATATTATTGACAAGCTTAGGGCCCTTAAGCTAGCCAATTCATTTGTTTCTGATGCCATTGTTCATTAACCAAGCTAACGGCTAAAAATTCAGGTTTTGCTATTTAGGCGCGCAGGGCGCTATGGCTTAAATCTTGGTCAGCTGACGTGACTTCAAAGTCTAAACTTCTCAACATTCCCTTCAAAGGACAGACCCTATTCGGGCCTGGACTGAAGGAGATCATTTCTGACATCCCTGGAGGAAAAGGTCACGCCCTTCCTCAAGACAGGTCCAACAAATTAAGGACCAAACAGTCTAGTTTTCGGTCCTTTTCGAAACTTCAAGAGTGGCGCAGCTTCAACTTCCTCTAACACAAAACAAGAGGGAACTTTTGCCCAGTCTAAGCCGGTCTGGAGACCTAACCAGGCTTGGAACAAGGGGAAACAAGGCCAAAAAGCCTGCTGCTGCTCTAAGACTGCATGAAGGAGCAGCCCCCGATCCGGAAACGGATCTAGTAGGGGGCAGACTCTCTCTCTTCGCCCAGGCTTTGGCAAGAGATGTCCAGGATCCCTGGCCATTGGAAATTGTGTCCAAGGGTTATCTTCTGGAATTCAAAACCTCTCCCCCAAAAGGGAGATTTCATCTCTCACTTTTATCTGCAAACCAGATAAAAAGAGAGGCATTCTTACATTGTGTTCAAGACCTTCTAATTATGGGAGTGATCCACCCAGTTCCGCAGGAGGAACAGGATCAGGGCTTCTATTCAAATCTGTTTGTAGTTCCCAAGAAAGAGGGGAACATTCAGACCAATCTTAGATCTCAAAATCTTAAACAAATTTCTCAGAGTTCCATCCTTCAAGATGGAGACTATTCGAACCATCCTTCCTATGATCCAGGAGGGTCACTATATGACTACCGTAGACCTAAAGGATGCTTATCTTCACATCCCGATACACAAAGATCATCATTGTTTTCTCAGGTTTGCCTTTCTAGACAGGCACTACCAGTTTGTGGCTCTTCCCTTCGGGTGGCCACGGCACCAAGAATCTTTACAAAGGTTCTAGGGTCCCTTCTAGCGGTCCTAAGGCCACGGGGTATAGCAGTAGCCCCTTACTTAGACGACATTCTGATACAGGCGTCGACTTTTCAAGTTGCCAGGTCCCACACGGACATTGTTCTGGCATTTCTGAAGTCCCATGGGTGGAAGGTGAACGAAGAAAAGAGCTCTCTATCACCTCTAACAAAAGTTTCATTCCTAGGGACTCTGATAGATTCGGTAGAAATGAAGATTTACCTAACGAAGGCCAGATTGTCAAAACTTCTAGACTCTTGCCGTGTTCTTTATACCACTTCTCGTCCTTCAGTGGCTCAGTGTATGGAAGTAATCCGTTTAATGGTAGCGGCAATGGACATAGTACCATTTGCCCGCCTACATCTCAGACCGCTGCAACTTTGCATGCTCAGTCAGTGGAATGGGGATTAAACAGATTTGTCCCCTCTACTAATCAGCCAATCAGAATTTTCCTACCTTAATTCCGATTGGCTGATAGAATCCTATCAGCCAATCGGAATTCGAGGGACACCATCTTGGATGACGTCCCTTAAAGGAACCGTCATTCGTCGGGAAGTCGTCGGTGAAGATGGATGTTCCGCGTCGGCGGGATGAACATGGATCCGGTAGAAAGAAGATTGAAGATGTCGCTTGATAGAAGACTTCAGCCGGATCATGGACCTCTTCAGCTCCCGCTTGGATGAAGACTTCAGTCGGATCATGGACCTCTTCAGCTCCCGCTTGGATGAAGACTTCAGCCGGATCATGGACATCTTCAGCCCCCCGCTTGGGCTTGGATCAAGACATCGGAGGCTCTTCTGGACCGATCGGTGAACCCGGTGTGGTGAAGACAAGGTAGGAAGATCTTCAGGGACTTAGTGTTAGGTTTATTTAAGGGGGGTTTGGGTTAGATTAGGGGTTTGTGGGTGGTGGGTTGTAATTTTTTTTGGGGGGGGGTATTGTATGCTTTTTTTTAACAGGCAAAAGAGCTGAATTCTTTGGGGCATGCCCCGCAAAGGGCCCTTTTCAGGGCTGGTAAGGTAAAAGAGCTTTTCTATTTTAATTTTAGAATAGGGTAGGGCATTTTTTTATTTTGGGGGGTCTTTGTTATTTTATTAGGGGGCTTAGAGTAGGTGTAATTAGTTTAAAATTGTAATATTTTTCTAATGTTTGTAAATATTTTTTTATTTTTTGTAACTTAGTTCTTTTTTATTTTTTGTACTTTAGTTAGTTTATTTCATTGTATTTATTTGTAGGTATTGTATTTAATTAATTTATTGATAGTGTAGTGTTAGGTTTAATTGTAGATAATTGTAGGTATTTTATTTAATTAATTTATTGATAGTGTAGTGTTAGGTTTAATTGTAACTTAGGTTAGGATTTATTTTACAGGTAATTTTGTAATTATTTTTAACTAGGTAGCTATTAAATAGTTATTAACTATTTAATAGCTATTGTACCTGGTTAAAATAATTACAAAGTTGCCTGTAAAATAAATATTAATCCTAAAATAGCTACAATATAATTATAATTTATATTGTAGCTATATTAGGGTTTATTTTACAGGTAAGTATTTAGCTTTAAATAGGAATAATTTATTTAATAAGAGTTAATTTATTTCGTTAGATTTAAATTATATTTAACTTAGGGGGGTGTTAGGGTTAGGGTTAGAATTAGCTTTAGGAGTTAAAAAATTTATTAGAGTAGCGGTGAGGTCCGGTCGGCAGATTAGGGGTTAATGGTTGAAGTTAGGTGTCGGCGATGTTAGGGAGGGAAGATTAGGGGTTAATACTATTTTATTATAGGGTTATTGAGGCGGGAGTGAGGCGGATTAGGGGTTAATACATTTATTATAGTAGCGTTGAGATCCGGTCGGCAGATTAGGGGTTAATAAGTGTAGGTAGGTGGAGGCGACGTTGGGGGCGGCAGATTAGGGGTTAATAAATATAATATAGGGGTCGGCGGTGTTAGGGGCAGCAGATTAGGGGTACATAGGGATAACGTAGGTGGCGGCGGTGTGCGGTCGGCAGATTAGGGGTTAAAATTTTTTAATAGAGTGGCGGCGATGTGGGGGGACCTCGGTTTAGGGGTACATAGGTAGTTTATGGGTGTTAGTGTACTTTAGAGCACAGTAGTTAAGAGCTTTATGAACCGGCGTTAGCCCAGAAAGCTCTTAACTCCTGACTTTTTGCTGCGGCTGGAGTTTTGTCGTTAGATTTCTAAAGCTCACTTCAGCCAAGACTCTAAATACCGGCGTTAGAAAGATCCCATTGAAAAGATAGGATACGCAATTGAAGTAAGGGGATCTGCGGTATGGAAAAGTCGCGGCTGGAAAGTGAGCGTTAGACCCTTACATACACGACTCTAAATACTAGCGGTATCCCAAAACCAGCGTTAGGATCCTCTAACACTGGTTTTGACGGCTAACGCCAAACTCTAAATCTAGGCCTAAGCTTCTTAACATCCCCTTCAAGGGACAGACCCTATTCGGGCCTGGTCTGAAGGAGATCATTTCTGATATTACTGGAGGAAAAGGTCACGCCCTTCCTCAGGATAGGTCCAATAAGTTAAGGACCAAACAGAATAATTTTCGTTCCTTTCGAAACTTCAAGAGTGGCGCAGCTTCAGCTTCCTCTAATACAAAACAAGAGAGAAATTTCGCCCAGTCCAAACGAGTCTGGAGACCTAACCAGGTTTGGAACAAGGAGAAGCAGGCCAAAAAACCTGCTGCTGCTTCTAAGACAGCATGAAGGAGTAGCCCCCGATCTGGGACCGGATCTAGTAGGGGGCAGACTTTCTCTCTTCGCTCAGGCTTGGGCAAGAGACGTCCAGGATCCCTGGGCACTAGAGATTGTTTCCCAGGGATATCTTCTGGAATTCAAATGTTCATCTCCAAAGGGGAGATTTCACCTCTCACAACTATCTGCAAACCAGATAAAGAGAGAGGCATTCTTACGTTGCGTTCAAGACCTATTGGTTATGGGAGTTATCCACCCAGTTCCAAGGGAGGAACAGGGGCAGGGTTTCTTTTCAAACCTGTTTATTGTTCCCAAAAAGAGGGAACGTTCAGACCAATCTTGGATCTCAAGATCCTAAACAAATTTCTCAGGGTCCCATCTTTCAAGATGGAGACAATCCGAACCATCCTCCCTATGATCCAGGAGGGTCAATATATGACTACCGTGGACTTAAAGGATGCTTATCTCCATATTCCGATTCACAGAGATCATCATCAGTTCCTCAGGTTCGCCTTCTTAGACAGGCATTACCAGTTTGTGGCTCTTCCCTTCGGATTAGCCACGGCGCCAAGAATCTTTACGAAGGTTCTAGGGTCTCTACTGGCGGTTCTAAGGCCGCGGGGCATAGCGGTGTCTCCTTACCTAGACGACATCCTGATCCAGGAGTCGACTTTTCAAATCGCCAAGTCCCATACGGACATTGTTCTGGCCTTTCTGAGGTCTCACGGGTGGAATGTGAACAGAGAAAAGAGTTCACTCTCTCCTCTCACAAGAGTTTCCTTCCTAGGAACTCTGATAGATTCGGTAGAAATGAAAATTTTTCTGACAGAGGTCAGGATATCAAAGCTTCTAACTTCTTGCCGTGCTCTTCATTCCACTTCTCGGCCGTAGCTCAGTGTATGGAAATGATCGGCCTAATGGTAGCGGCAATGGACATAGTTTCGTTTGCCCGCCTACATCTCAGACCACTGCAACTTTGCATGCTCAATCAGTGGGATGGGGACTACACAGATTTGTCTCCTCTGTTAAATCTGGATCAAGAGACCAGGGATTCTCTTCTCTGGTGGTTATCTCGGGTCCATCTGTCCAGGGGAATGAGTTTCCGCAGGCCAGAGTGGACTATAGTGACGACAGATGCCAGCCTTCTGGGCTGGGGCGCAGTCTGAAATTCCCTGAAGGCTCAGGGCTCGTGGACTCAGGAGGAGGCCCTGCTTCCGATAAGCATTCTGGAGCTAAGAGCGATATTCAATGCTCTTCAGTCTTGGCTTCAACTAGCTGCGGTGAGATTCATCAGATTTCAGTCGGACAATATCACGACTGTAGCCTATATCAACCATCAGGGGGGAACAAGGATTCCCTGGCAATGATGGAGGTTTCCAAGATAATTCTATGGGCAGAGGTTCACTCTTGCCATCTCTCAACTATCCATATCCCAGGAGTAGAGAACTGGGAGGCGGACTTTCTAAGTCGGCAGACTTTTCATCCGGGGGAGTGGGAGCTCCATCCGGAGGTATTTGCCCAGCTGATTCAACTATGGGGCAAACCAGAACTGGATCTGATGGCGTCTCGTCAGAACGCCAAGCTTCCTCGTTACGGGTCCAGGTCAAGGGATCCCCAGGCAACGCTGATAGATGCTCTAGCAGTGCCCTGGTCCTTCAGCCTGGCTTATGTGTTTCCACCATTTCCTCTCCTCCCTCGTCTGATTGCCAAGATCAAGCAGAAGAGAGCTTTGTTGATTTTGATAGCACCTGCGTGGCCACGCAGGACTTGGTATGCAGATCTGGTGAACATGACATCCTTTCCACCATGGACTCTGCCGCTGAGGCAGGACCTTCTACTCCAAGGTCCATTCAAACATCCAAATCTAGTTTCTCTGTGCCTGACTGCTTGGAGATTGAACGCTTGATTTTATCAAAACGTGGTTTCTCCGAGTCGGTCATTGATACCTTGATTCAGGCTCGAAAGCCTGTCACCAGGAAAATCGATCAAAAGATATGGTGTAAATATCTTCATTGGTGTGAATCCAAGGGTTACTCGTGGAGTAAGGTCAGGATTCCTAGGATACTATCTTTTCTCCAAGAAGGATTGGAAAAGGGATTATCGGCTAGTTCCTTAAAGGGACAGATTTCTGCTCTGTCTATTCTTTTGCACAAGCGTCTGGCTGATGTTCCAGACGTTCAGGCGTTTTGTCAGGCTTTGGTTAGAATCAGGCCTGTGTTTAAACCTGTTGGTCCGCCATGGAGTTTAAATTTAGTTCTTAAAGTTCTTCAAGGAGTTCTGTTTAAACCCTTGCATTCCATAGATATCAAGCTTTTATCTTGGAAAGTTCTGTTTTTAGTAGCTATCTCTTCGGCTCGAAGAGTTTCAGAGTTATCTGCCTTACAGTGTGATTCCCCTTATCTGATCTTCCTTGCAGATAAGGTAGTTTGGCGTACCAAAACTGGGTTTCTTCCTAAGGTAGTATCTAATAGGAATATCAATCAGGAAATTGTTGTTCCGTCACTGTGTCCTAATCCTTCTTCAAAGAAGTAACGTCTGTTACACAATCTTGACGTGGTTCGTGCTTTAAAGTTTTATTTGCAAGCTACTAAGGATTTTCGTCAAACATCTGCATTGTTTGTTGTCTACTCTTCAAAGAGGAGAGGCCAAAAGGCTTCGGCAACTTCTCTTTCTTTTTGGCTGAGAAGCATAATCCGTTAGCTTATGAGACTGCTGGCCAGCAGCCTCCTGAAAGAATTACAGCTCATTCTAATAGAGCGGTAGCTTCCACATGGGCTTTTAAACATGAGGCCTCTGTTGAACAGATTTGTAAGGCGGCGACTTGGTCTTCGCTTCATACTTTTTCTAAATTCTACAAATTTGATACTTTTGCTTCCTCGGAGGCTATTTTTGGGAGAAAGGTCTTACAGGCAGTGGTGCCTTCCGTTTAAGTACCTGCCTTGTCCCTCCCTTCATCCGTGTCCTAAAGCTTTGGTATTGGTATCCCACAAGTAATGGATGAACCCGTGGACTGGATACACCTTACAAGAGAAAACAAAATTTATGCTTACCTGATAAATTTCTTTCTCTTATGGTGTATCCAGTCCACGGACCGCCCTGTCACCTTAAGGCAGGTGTTTTTTATTTTTTAAACTACAGTCACCACTGCACCCTATAGTTTCTCCTTTTTCTTACTTGTCCGGTCGAATGACTGGAGGTGGGGGTTAAGGGAGGAGCTATATAGACAGCTCTGCTGTGGGTGTCCTCTTGCAACTTCCTGTTGGGAAGGAGAATATCCCACAAGTAAAGGATGAACCCGTGGACTGGATACACCACAAGAGAAAGAAATTTATCAGGTAAGCATAAATTTTGTTTTTATAAAGAATGGGCTTTTATTACGTATTTATTCATTCATTTCTTTTCTAATAACATCAGTGCCCAAAACCTGACCCAGAGAAATCGATTGCAAAGTACTTCTGGAGTGTGATTAAAACATGCCTCAGTGGTAATCATCTACTTATATTAAACATCAAAATTAGTTTAAGTATCAAAATATCACACTGGTTTTCTATGCCTGCAATGATCATTGTAATATTTATAGACCAGGTTTTTGATTTAATCTTATGTTACTTTTAAAGCCAAACAATATGTCCAGTACACAATGATCATGGTTATCTAAAAATACTAAATAAGGATGAAAGGGTGATTGCTTTGTGCCTTGACTGTGATTGCAGTTGTCCTGACTATAAATTTGCTTTTATTGCTAAGCATATTGGTACTGAAATTTTATAGAACAAGTAACAACATAATGAACTATAAACACATACTATAGTGAAGGAGCAGAGAGAAAATGCAGAATCAAATTACATCAGTATTGTGGTATACTGCTTGCAAAGTCAGCTTCTGCACAGACATATAAATTACCTGGTTTGCATTTGTTTTGGCCTTTTAAAGTAATTATGCAATCATTGTTGGTAACCATAGGATTTTTTTACAAGTAGGAGACAAAAAATAGCTTATCATAAACAATACAATAATATCAAAAAAGCAAACACATGTGTTTATGTGTAATAGCAAACAGCCTCAAATTAGTGGCATTCACACTTGCTGACTGAGTAAACTACCTGGGTGCAGGGTTGATGGTTTATTAAAATGTAAATGACAGAAGTGTCAAATGATAGTAGTTCTGGAGTAGTATCTAAAGACTGCAGTGCGTTATGAATATAATGTTGATAATGACGGGCACCTATGATTAACCTTTTCCTGCCGGGGTTAAAGTGTCTACATCGGAACAGTTGTTCCGATGTAAACAATTTGAAATCTTGCGATCGTGCATGTGATCATGAGATTTCAATGATGGGTTTGCGTCAGGGGGGTGTCCCTATGATGCTAGGCACGCCCTCCAGACCGCAATCCCATCAGGGAAGCGCCAATGGCTTCAGGAAAGCAACCGGTTAGGACGTTGTATTCCGTCCATCGGCATTAAAGCCCAGAAAAATTTGGACGGAATACAGCGTCGTAACCGGGTTGCTTTCCTGAAGCCACTGGCGCTTCCCTGATGGGATCTTGGTCTGGAGGGCGCGCCTAGCATCATAGACACACCCTCCAGACCGCGATCCCATCAGGGAAGCGCCAGTGGCTTTAACCCGGTTAGGACGTTGTATTCCGTCCATCGGCGTTAAAGCCCAGAATACAACGGCGTAACAGCGTTATAAGGTTAATAAAATAACCTGTATAACTCCCATCTACTGTATACAGATCCCCTTAGATGAGTGCATTTCTTAGTAATAACATATACCTTTTAAAAAACATGAGCAGGCATGTATATTTTGCCCATCATATTTAAATATATAACTTTCCATTGCAGTTCTAGTATAATTGCAGAATATATCTGCTCATAAAAACTTACTTTATCATTTAACTAAAATGAAACAGGTAGGGTCAAACATTCTAAAGATTATGCCTGTGAAAGATATGTATGTAGCATGACCCCCATGAAGCACAAAGGCAAAGGGGCCGATTTATTAAATGCCGGGTGGACATGATTAGCAAATTTAACATTGCACAAGCATTTATTGTGAAATACTTGTGCAATGCTGCCCCCTGCACATTCGTGGCCAATTGGGATGATTGCAGTCTGCCACTTAAAAGATTGCAGGCAAGTTAAGGAGCAGCGGTCTTACAATCGCTGCTTCTTAATGGGACAGTCTACACCAGAATTTGTATTATTTAAAAAGATAGATAATCTCTTTATTACCCATTCCCTAGTTTTGCATAACCAACACAGTTATATAAATACACGTTTTACCTCTGTGATTACCTTGTATCTAAGTCTCTGCAAACTGCCCCTGTCTTTTGACAGACATTTATTTTAGCCAATCAAAGCTGGCTCCCTGGAACTCCACGTGCGTGAGCACAGTGTTATCTATATGACACACATGAACTAACACCCTCTAGTGCTGAAAAATTGTCAAAATGCCCTGAGAGAAGAGGCAGCCTTCAAGGGCTTAGAAATTAGCATATGAACCTCCTAGGTTTAGCTTTCAACTAAGAATACCAAGAGAACAAAGCGAAAATGTTGATAAAAGAAAATTCTAAAATTGTTTAAAATTACATTCTCTATCTGAATCATGAAAGTTTTTTTTTGGATTAGACTGTCCCTTTAAACTTATGTTTCCAGCAAACATCGAGGGTAGATTGCAGCATCCGCTGCTTGGTGAATCTACCTTAAAGCCTCAAGTACTCCAGTTGCTGAAAAAACTTCCTTTTTGCAATTAGTTGCAGAAGATTGCTCATGGATTTACTATCCTCCAGGGTTATTATTAGGACAGCTGTACTGACCTGTTCCTTAAATTGAAGCAATATTTCCCCTCCATCAGTTAAACACAAAAAAATGCATGCAAAGGGGAGAAGAGATCCCTTTGTAGACCTTAAGCTCATTAGTGATATCCATCTAGGTACCCTGTACAATCCAGGAGTGCAATGGAATCAGAATCCACCTCTACTGAAGATAAATTAAGCAGAAACCCAGGACCCCCTGCTGACGAAATAGCAGCAGAAGTGTCCTTTTAAAAGGCTGCTAAACCTTTTTCTCTTGTTAGGTGTATCCAGTCCACGGATCATCCATTACTTGTGGGATATTCTCCTTCCCAACAGGAAGTTGCAAGAGGATCACCCACAGCAGAGCTGCTATATAGTTAGTTTTTTCTTCAATCAAAAGTTTATTGTTTTTAAATGGTACCGGAGTGTACTATTTTATCTCAGGCAGCATTTAGAAGAAGAATCTGCCTGCGTTTTTCTATGATCTTAGCAGAAGTAACTAAGATCCACTGCTATTCTCACATATGTCTGAGGAGTGAGGTAACTTCAGAGGGAGAATGGCGTGCAGGGTATCCTGCAATAAGGTATGTGCAGTTAAGTTTTTCTAGGGATGGAATTTGCTAGAAAATGCTGCTGATACCGGATTAATGTAAGTTAAAGCCTAAATACAGTGATTTAATAGCGACTAGTATCAGGCTTGCTATCAGAGGTATATACTCTGATTAATGTGCAATATAAAACGTTTGCTGGCATGTTTAATCATTTTTATATATGCTTTGGTGATAAAACTTATTGTAGCCTAGTTTTTTCCACATGGCTGGCTTTATTTTTGCCTAGAAACAGTTTCCTGAGGCTTTCCACTGTTATAGTATAAAAGTTACAGTTGGTGCAGTTAAAATTACAAACTGTGACATTCAGATTCCCTCAGCAGTCCCCTGCATGCTATAGGAAATCTCTGAAGGGCTCAAAAGGCTTCAAAAGTAGGAGCTGTGGCAGTTGTTATGACTGTTTAAAAAACATTTTTCGTTTTGTTAATCTGTTTTTTGTATTAAGGGGTTAATCATCCATTTGCAAGTGGGTGCAATGCTCTGCTAACTTGTTACATACACTGTAAAAATTTCGTTAGTTTAACTGCCTTTTTTCACTGTTATTTCAAATTTTGGCAAAATTTGTTTCTCTTAAAGGCACAGTAACGTTTTTTTATATTGCTTGTTAACTTGATTTAAAGTGTTTTCCAAGCTTGCTAGTCTCATTGCTAGTCTGTATAAACATGTCTGACATAGAGGAAACTCCTTGTTCATTATGTTTAAAAGCCATGGTGGAACCCCTAAGGAGAATGTGTACTAAATGTATTGATTTCACTTTAAACAATAAAAATCAGCTGTTATCTTTAAAAGAATTATCACCAGAGGATTCTGACGAGGGGGAAGTTATGTCGACTAACTCTCCCCACGTGTCGGACCCTTTGACTCCCACTCAAGGGACTCACGCTAAAATGGCGCCAAGTACATCAAAGACGCCCATAGCGATTACTTTGCAGGACATGGCGGCAATCATGGATAATACCCTGTCAGCGGTATTAGCCAGACTGCCTGAATTCAGAGGAAAGCGCGATAGCTCTGGGGTTAGACGTAATACAGAGCGCGCAGATGTTTTAAGGCCTATGTCTGATACTGCGTCACAATATGCAGAAGCTGAGGAAGAGCTTCAGTCTGTGGGTGACGTCTCTGACTCGGGGAAACCTGATTCAGATATGTCTACTTTTAAATTTAAGCTTGAGAACCTCCGAGTGTTGCTTGGAGAGGTTTTAGCTGCTCTGAATGACTGTGACACAATTGCAGTGCCAGAGAAATTGTGTAGACTGGATAAATACTATGCGGTGCCGGTGTGTACTGACGTTTTTTCCAATACCTAAAAGGTTTACAGAAATTATTACTAAGGAGTGGGACAGACCCGGTGTGCCGTTTTCCCCCCCTCCTATTTTTAGAAAAATGTTTCCAATAGACGCCACCACACGGGACTTATGGCAGACGGTCCCTAAGGTGGAGGGAGCAGTTTCTACTTTAGCAAAGCGTACCACTATCCCTGTCGAGGACAGTTGTGCTTTTTCAGATCCAATGGATAAAAAATTAGAAGGTTACCTTAAGAAAATGTTTATTCAACAAGGTTTTATCCTGCAGCCCCTTGCATGCATTGCTCCTGTCACTGCTGCTGCAGCGTTCTGGTTTGAGTCTCTGGAAGAGGCCTTTCAGACAGCTACTCCATTGACTGAAATACTTGACAAGCTTAGAACACTTAAGCTAGCTAATTCTTTTGTTTCTGATGCCATTGTTCATTTAACTAAACTAACGGCTAAGAATTCTGGATTCGCCATCCAGGCGCGTAGGGTGCTATGGCTTAAATCTTGGTCAGCTGACGTGACTTCAAAGTCTAAATTACTTAACATTCCCTTCAAGGGGCAGACCCTATTCAGGCCTGGTTTGAAGGAAATTATTGCTGACATTACTGGGGGTAAGGGTCATACCCTTCCTCGGGACAGGGCCAAATCAAGGGCCAAACAGTCTAATTTTTGTGCCTTTCGAAACTTCAAGGCAGGTGCAGCATCAACTTCCTCTGCTACAAAACAAGAGGGAACTTTTGCGCAATCCAAGCCGGCCTGGAAATCTAACCAGGCCTGGTGCAAAGGCAAGCAGGCCAGAAAGCCTGCTGCTGCCTCTAAGACAGCATGAAGGAACGGCCTCCTATCCGGCAACGGATCTAGTAGGGGGCAGACTTTCTCTCTTCGCCCAGGCGTGGGCAAGAGATGTTCAGGATCCCTAGGCGTTGGAGATCATATCTCAGGGATATCTTCTGGACTTCAAAGCTTCCCCCCCACAAGGGAGATTTCACCTTTCGAGATTATCTGTAAACCAGATAAAGAAAGAGGCATTCTTACGCTGTGTGCAAGACCTCCTAATAATGGGAGTGATCCATCCAGTTCCACAGATGGAACAAGGACAGGGATTTTATTCAAATCTGTTTGTGGTTCCCAAAAAAGAGGGAACCTTCAGACCAATTTTGGATCTAAAGATCTTAAACAAATTCCTCAGAGTTCCATCGTTCAAAATGGAAACTATTCGGACAATCCTACCTATGATCCAGGAGGGTCAGTACATGACCACAGTGGATTTGAAGGATGCTTACCTTCACATACCGATTCACAAAGATCATCATCGGTTCCTAAGGTTTGCCTTTCTAGACAGGCATTACCAGTTTGTGGCTCTTCTCTTCGGGTTAGCTACAGCCCCAAGAATTTTTACAAAGGTTCTGGGGTCTCTTCTGGCAGTCCTAAGACCACGGGGCATAGCAGTGGCCCCTTATCTAGACGACATCCTGATACGGGCATCAAACTTCCAAATTGCCAAATCTCATACGGACATAGTGTTGGCATTTCTGAGGTCACATGGGTGGAAAGTGAACAAGGGAAAGAGTTCTCTATCACCCCTCACAAGGGTTTCCTTCCTAGGAACTCTGATAGATTCTGTAGAAATGAAAATTTACCTGACGGAGTCCAGGTTATCAAAGCTTCTAAATTCCTGCCGTGTTCTTCACTACATTCCGCGCCCTTCGGTGGCTCAGTGCATGGAAGTGACCGGCTTAATGGTAGCGGCGATGGACATAGTGCCATTTGCGCGCCTACATCTCAGACCGCTGCAATTATGCATGCTCAGTCAGTGGAATGGGGATTACACAGATTTGTCCCCTCTGCTAAATCTGGATCATCAACATCAACCATCAAGGGGGGACCAGGAGCTCCCTAGCGATGTTAGAAGTCTCCAAGATAATTCGCTGGGCAGAGACTCACTCTTGCCATCTATCAGCGATCCATATCCCAGGTGTAGAGAACTGGGAGGCGGATTTTCTAAGTCGTCAGACTTTTCATCCGGGGGAGTGGGAACTCCATCCGGAGGTGTTTACTCAATTGGTTCATCGTTGGGGCACACCAGAATTGGATCTCATGGCGTCCCGCCAGAACGCCAAGCTTCCTTGTTACGGATCCAGGTCCAGGGACCCAGAAGCGACGCTGATAGATGCTCTAGCAGCACCGTGGTTCTTCAACCTGGCTTATGTGTTTCCACCGTTTCCTCTGCTCCCTCGACTGATTGCCAAAATCAAACAGGAGAGAGCATCGGTGATCTTGATCGCGCCTGCGTGGCCACGCAGGACCTGGTATGCAGACCTGGTGGACATGTCATCCTTTCCACCTTGGCCTCTGCCTCTGAGACAAGACCTTCTACTACAAGGTCCTTTCAATCATGCAAATCTAATTTCTCTGAGACTGACTGCCTGGAGATTGAACGCTTGATTTTATCAAGGCGTGGCTTCTCCGAGTCAGTCATTGATACCTTAATACAGGCACGAAAGCCTGTAACCAGGAATATCTACCATAAGATGTGTGAATCCAAGAATTACTCATGGAGTAAGGTTAGGATTCCTAGGATATTGTCCTTTCTCCAAGAGGGTTTGGATAAAGGATTATCAGCTAGTTCTTTAAAGGGACAGATTTCTGCTCTGTCTATCCTTTTGCACAAGCGTCTGGCAGAGGTTCCAGACGTCCAGGCATTTTGTCAGGCTTTGGTTAGAATTAAGCCTGTGTTTAAACCTGTTGCTCCTCCATGGAGCTTAAGGTTCTTCAAGGAGTTCCGTTAGAACCCCTTCATTCCATTGATATCAAACTTTTATCTTGGAAAGTTCTGTTTTTGATGGCTATTTCCTCGGCTCGTAGAGTCTCTGAGTTATCAGCTTTACAATGTGATTCTCCTTATCTGATTTTCCATACAGATAAAGTAGTTCTGCGTACAAAACCTGGGTTTTTACCTAAGGTAGTTTCCAACAAGAATATCAATCAAGAGGTTGTTGTTCCATCATTGTGTCCTAATCCTTCTTCAAAGAAGGAACGTCTTTTACATAATTTGGACGTAGTCCGTGCTTTAAAGTTTTACTTACAAGCGACTAAAGATTTTCGTCAAACATCTTCCCTGTTTGTTGTTTACTCTGGACAGAGGAGAGGTCAAAAGGCTTCGGCAACCTCTTTCTTTTTGGCTTCGGAGCGTAATACGCTTAGCCTATGAGACTGCTGGACAGCAGCCCCCTGAAAGGATTACAGCTCATTCTACTAGAGCTGTGGCTTCCACCTGGGCCTTTAAAAATGAGGCTTCTGTTGAACAGATTTGCAAAGCGGCGACTTGGTCTTCGCTTCATACCTTTTCCAAATTTTACGAATTTGATACTTTTGCTTCTTCGGAGGCTATTTTTGGGAGAAAGGTTCTACAGGCAGTGGTCCCTTCCGTTTAAGTACCTGCCTTGTCCCTCCCTTCAGCCGTGTACTTTAGCTTTGGTATTGGTATCCCACAAGTAATGGATGATCCGTGGACTGGATACACCTAACAAGAGAAAACATAATTTATGCTTACCTGATAAATTTATTTCTCTTGTGGTGTATCCAGTCCACGGCCCGCCCTGTCCTTTTAAGGCAGGTCTAAATTTTAAACTACAGTCACCACTGCACCCTATGGTTTCTCCTTTCTTGGCTAGTTTCGGTCGAATGACTGGATATGGCAGTTAGGGGAGGAGCTATATAGCAGCTCTGCTGTGGGTGATCCTCTTGCAACTTCCTGTTGGGAAGGAGAATATCCCACAAGTAATGGATGATCCGTGGACTGGATACACCACAAGAGAAATAAATTTATCAGGTAAGCATAAATTATGTTTTTCACCCCATGGCTGTGCTAATTGAGCTTTTTTTGCTACCTACATTTAAACTCTATTGTAAGTCAAATTTCAGTTAGTGACCCACACAAATTATATATTATTTTCTTTCTAATGACATGATGAGACCACGGATCATCTAATTAATAATGGGATATATCACTCCTGCCCAGCAGGAGGCGGGAAAGATCACCACACTAAAGCTGTTAAATATCACCTCCCTTCCTTCCCACTCCAGTCATTCTCTTTGCCTATGTTAGAGCAAGGAATTGGTAAAGTTAGGTGTTAGAATAGATTCTTCAAGCAAGATTTTATTATTTTTTAAGTAGTGCAAGAATGTGCTGCCTTGTCCTAGGGTGTAGCTGTAGTCCATATCAGTCTCTTCAGTAGAGCAGTGGTGGCTTTAGAGCAATGGGAACTTGTGGGACATAATTCTCACTGCGCCTCCCATATGCTGATGCTGCCCTAGCTCTGAAAGCCTGAGTAAAATTACTCAGCCTTTATCTCTTTTTCCACAGGTCCATGTGAGGGAGAGGACCTCTCAAACCTGGTGAGCTGCCTTGCTGCCTGGCAGATTTGAGGTAAGTGCTGTCTTTAATTTTTCTGGGATAATAAATAAAGGACTGGGCACTTTATTTACACTTTATTTACAAGAGATGGGACACATATATAAAGGATAAGGAGATGGGACACATATATGGATAAGGAGACATTATGTAGTCAGCTTGGATGCAGACACTGGGGCTGGGGAGTAATATAGGCTCTGGGTTTTAGGTGGTTTTCACTGCTCCCGGCGGTTTTAGTTTAGAGACAAGATGCCGACCGGGAGATTATTTTCTGAGACGCCCACGATGGGCGGAACTATAGGGGGCGGCAATTTGTGTTGTGCGCCACTTTTCCCTCACTTCCTAGTGACCGTAGGAAAGGAGAGTACAGTCTAAATTTCGATTACGCATGTTTTTCTAAAAGCATGCGTTTCTAGGACCGGAGACCGGTTTTCTATAACTGCTGCCCAGTCCAGATCTTTTGCTAGAGGGAACGGCTTCTGCACAGGAAGAGCCGATGTCAGCAGGACAGGTAAGCACCTCAGCAAAGTAAGCTGATGTGTAGAGGTGATCTGCAGTATTGTTTAGTTATTTAGGCCTCTCTGCATATAAAAAATAAAAAAGTTACTGTTTAAAATTTAAAGTGACAGCAACGTTTTTCTGTTTTTAATTCTTATTAAAAAATTTGATCTTTTTATTTGATAGTTTGATCTATTGTGAGTCAGAATGGACCAAGAGGCTTTGCAAAATGTCAATTGTTCTTTATGTTTTGATGCCAATGTGGAACCACCAATCCCTTTCTGTTCCTCATGTATTGAGAAAACTTTAAATTATAGGGATAAACTTTTTTTCTGAGCCAACGTTTTCTAAGGCGGATGCTGTTCAGGAGTAATGACAATGTTAAATATATGCCGCAGCTTTCTCCTCAAGCGTCCCAAATTTTACCGCCCACACATGCAGTGCCCTGCGCTTCCTCTCTAACTCCTCCTGGAGTTACGTTGCAAGACATTGCTTCCCTCATGTCTTCTGCAGTTTCTGTTGCGTTGTCTGCTTTTCCCACATTGCAGGGAAAACGCAAGAGAAAAAATAAACATTCAGTTAGCGAGGTTACTGATGCAGTTGTTATTTCGAACGCCCCCTCCCAGAAGCCTGAGGAGGATACTTTGGTAGCATCTGAGGGTGAAATCTCAGATTCTGACAGTGTAATGCCTCCTGCTGATACTGAAGTTGTATCTTTCAGGTTTAAGCTAGAACACCTCCGCCTGTTACTCGAGGAGGTTTTAGCTACATTGGAAGACAGCGACGCCATGGTCGTAGTTAATCCTAAGAAATCCAGTAAGCTAAACAAATATTTTGATGTACCTTCCTTGGTGGAGGTTTTTCCTGTACCAGATCGAGCTACTGAGATCATTGCTAAGGAATGGGAGAGACCTGGTATTGCTTTTTCTCCATCCCCTATATTTAAAAAGATGTTTCCATAGCGGACTCTATCAAGGAGTCTTGGCAAACACTACCCAAGGTGGAAGGAGCAATTTTTAACTCTGGCCAAGAGGACTACTATTCCCATAGAGGATAGTTGTGCTTTTAAGGATCATATGGACAAAAAAATAGAGGGGTTACTTAAGAAGATGTATGTACACCAGAGTTTACAATGGCAACCTGCAGTGTGCATTGCTACCGTCACTAGTGCAGCGGCATACTGGTTTGATGCGTTGTCTGATTCTATTAGGACAGACACTCCCCTTGAAGAGATCCAGGATAGGATAAAGGCCCTTAAGTTGGCCAATTCCATTTATTACGGATGCTTCCCTACAGGTTATTAAACTGGGAGCAAAGATTTCAGGTTTGCTGTGCTAGCCCGCAGAGCTTTATGGCTAAAATCTTGGTCTGTGGACTTGTCATCTAAGTCTAAAATTTGGCAATTGTTTGGACCGGGTTTGACGGAAATAACTTCTGACATTACCGGAGGAAAGGGCCATTTCCTCCCTCAGGATAAGAGAAACAAACAAAAGGGACGTCAGAGTAATTTCCGTTCTTTTTGAAATTTCAAGGGAAATCCTTCCACTTCCTCTTCCAAGCAGGAACAGTCTAAACCTTCCTGGAGACCCAATCAGTCTTGGAACAAGGGAAAACAATCCAAAAAGCCTATTGAATCAAAGACAGCATGAAGGGCCTGCCCCCTATCCGGGACCGGATCTTGTGGGGGGGGCAGACTTTCCTTCTTCACTCAGGCTTGGGTTCTAGAAGTTCAGGATCCCTGGGAGGTTGACATTGTGTCCCCGGGATACAAACTAGAGTTCAAGAACTTTCCTCCCAGGGGCAGGTTTCTGCTTTCAAGATTATCTGTAGACCAGACAAAAAGAGAGGCATTCTTAAAATGTGTACGGGACCTCTCCGACCTGGGAGTGATAGTTCCTATTCCGAGGCAGGAACGGGGTCTGGAGTTCTATTCCAATCTGTTCGTGGTTGCCAAAAAGGAGGGAACCTTCAGACCAATTTTAGATCTCAAGAGTCTAAACAAATTCCTCAGAGTACCGTCCTTCAAGATGGAAACTATTCGTTCCATTCTTCCCTTGATCCAAGAGGTTCGATTTATGACTACCGTGGATTTAAAGGACGCGTACCTGCATGTTCCCATCCACAGGGACCATTAAGGTTTCTAAGGTTTGCATTTCTAGACAAACACTTCCAGTTCGTGGCTCTTCCATTCGGCCTTGCCACAGCTCCCAGAATTTTTTCAAAGGTTCTGGGATCCTTGTTGGCAGTGCTCTGATTGCGTGGCATCGCAATGGCGCCTTATCTGGATGACATTCTGGTCCAGGTGCCATCCTTTCAACAAGCAAGATCCCACACGGAAATGTTGTTTTCTTTCCTGCGATCTCACGGATGTAAGGTAAATTTGGAAAAGAGTTCTTTAGTTCCAAATATGAGAGTAATTTTCTTGGGAACCATAATAGATTCTGACAGAAGTCAGGAAATCAAAGATTTTCAATTCTTGCCTAGCGCTTCAGTCCTCTCCTCAGCCATAAGTGGCTCAGTGCATGAAGGTAATCGGTCTGATGGTAGCAGCAATGGACATCATCCCGTTCGCCCATTTCCACCTCAGACCTCTGCAGTTAGATATGCTCAGTCAGTGGTACGGAGATAATGCGGATCTGTCTCTGCGAATACAGCTGGAGCAAGAGACAAGGGATTCTCTTCTTTGGTGGTTGTCACAGGAACATCTCTCCCAGGGAACCTGCTTTCGCAGACCCTTTTGGGTGACTGTGACAACAGACGCCAGCCTTCTGGGATGGGGAGCAGTCTGGGGCTCTCTAAAGGCTCAGGGAAGTTGGACTCGGTCGTAGTCTGTTCTGCCCATAAACATTCTGGAGCTGCGAGCAATCTTCAATGCTCTTCTGACCTGGCCCCAGTTAGCCTTGGCCTGGTTCATCAGGTTCCAGTCGGACAACATAACTTCAGTGGCTTACATCAACCATCAGGGAGGAACACGGAGTTCCTTGACCATGACAGAGGTAGCCAAGATAATGCAGTGGGCAGAGACCCACAATTGCTGTCTGTCGGGGATCCACATCCCAGGAGTGGACAACTGGAAGGTGGACTTTCTGAGCAGACAGACCTTTCTCCCGGGGGAGTGGGAACTCCATCCGGAAGTGTTTTTCAGCTTGATTTTCAAATGGAGTCAGCCGGAATTGGTTCTCATGGCATCTCGGCAGAATGCCAAGCTTCCGAGGTACGGAATGAGGTCAAGGGACCCTCAGGCTGTACTGATAGACGCCCTGGCAGTACTTTGGAATTTCAGTCTTGCATACCTATTTCCTCCGTTCGCTCTTCTACCTCGGGTCATTGCTCGAATCAAGCAGGAGAGGGCGTTGGTGATCCTCATTGCACCGGCATGGCCTCGCAGGATTTGGTATGCAGATCTGGTGTCTTATCAATGTGCGGTGGACATGATCGCTACAGTGGATCTTGTCAGTCCGCACTTTCATAAATTGGCCCCCTAGAAGCTATTGGAGTGATTTCTTAGAAGAATAGAATCAAGGGTTTATTTCAACGTTTTCATTGTTCCAAATAAAGAAAGAAAGTACTTTTAGTCCCATTTTGGATTTTAAGACTCATAAAGTTCCACCTTTCAAAAGGGAGACGATTTGCACATCTTTTATTTAGTGCAGGAGGGTCAATTTATGTCTATCTTGACTTAAAAAAATACTTATTTGCATATCCCTATTCACAGGGATCATATAAAATTTAATAGAAAAGTAATGATTATAATCATTTAATGTACTCAAATATGAATACCCTCACAAAATACTTGGAGAGAAAATATCTCTGGTATCAGTAACGGAGGAGCTAGGTGCTAAAAATAAAAAGTTTACATCAAAGAAAGGAAAAAATCCTGAAGTAGGCAGAATAGATAAAACATAAGTTTTATTAATCCTACTAAAATCACTAATGGGAAATGTAAAAGCACTTAAAAAGGTTGAAATCCTTGGTCTGCACAGATCCTGGAGGTAAATAAAATAACCAATAATCATTTGAGTAAATAATATACACCTAGATTACAAGTTTTGCGCTATAGAGGGTGCAAAACGAACGCAACAAAAGTGCCATATGGTTGTGTTGAGCTTCATACCGCACAAAATACAAGCGCTGCTTTGACGTGCTTGTGCACGCTTTCACCATAGACATCAATGAGGAGAGCGTTAGAAAAAAAACTAACATCTGCGATTGTGGAATGAAAGCTCAGTAACACAGCCCCATTGATGTCTATGGGGGGAAAAAACTTACGTTTAAACCTAACACCCTAACATAAACCCCAGATCTTAACACCCCTAATCTTCCGCTCACAATATTGCCGCCACCTAAATAAATCTATTAACCCCTAATCTGCCGCTTCAAATATCGCCACCACTATACTAGTTATTAACCCCTATTCCCTCGCACCCCAACATCGCCCACACTATAATAAAGATATTATTGGCTGATTCGAATCAGCCAATAGGAATGAGAGATGCTTAAATCCTATTGGCTGATTTAAAATTTTCAGCCAATAGGAATGCAATGGTACCCCCAGTATAAAAGGGGTACCTTGCATTTGAATCCTCTGTGTGCGGCGGACGATCGCATGAAGAGGACCTTCACGTCGGATCAATGGATCTTCGCCTGGACCTACGCGCATCGACCGCTATGCCTCCGCAGGTAGAAAAAGATGTCGGTCCCTCGATGAATGAAGATTGAGCCGCTGGGATGAAAATCGTTCAAGCCGGATTTCAGCAACTGTGAGTACCTAAAGAGGTTTTTTGGGGTGTTTTTTTTTTTTTTTTTTTTAGATTAGGATTTGGGCTTGTCTTAAAATAGCTGAATGCCCTTTTAAGGGCAAGAAAAAGAGCTGAATGCCCTTTTAAGGGCAATGCCCATACAAATGTCCTTTTCAGGGCAATGGGTAGATTATTTTTTTATTTTAGAGTTAGGTTTTTTATTTTGGGGGGTTGGTTGGTTGGTGGGTTTTACTGTTGGGGGGGATCTTTGTATTTTTTTTTTTTACAGGGAAAAGAGCTGATTTCTTTAGGGCAATGCCCTACAAAAGGTCCTTTTTAACCCCTTAACGACCGACGACGTATGCCATACGTCCTCAAAAAAAAAGCACTTAACGACCGAGGACGTATGGCATACGTCGTCGGTTTAACAGAGCACTGGAAGCGATCGAAATCGCTTCCAGCTGCTCTAACAGTATTGCAGGCTTGCCTTGAGGTCTAGGCATCCTGCAATACTGTTCCCGAGTGCCGGGACCGGATTGATCACTCCCCCACGAGTGATCACTTCCGGTTTCGCTCCACGTGGAGCCCGGCAGTGTTTCAGAGCATCGGAAGCGATCGGACACGCTTCCGATGCTCTGCTTGTTTGCTAAGTGCCTCGGTGGGTCGAGGCACTTAGTTAGTTATAAATTAAAATAAAAATAATAAAAAAAAAAAAACGAATAAAAAAAAAAAAAGCCCTAAATAGCCCCCCCCCCCCTCCCCCTTCACTAGGCATCCAAGATGGCGATGCCCAGTGCATCATGGGGCCTCTGGGGGTGTCCCTAGCCTGCATCATCATAGGGGCAAGCTAGGGTCACCCAATCTGAGCCTCCCACCCTAAAAAAAAAAATAATAATAAAATACCCCATTTGTCTGATCATGTCAATATTTGTAAATATTGACTATGATCAGTGTGGATCTCCCTCCCTCTCCTCACTTGCCATTTTGTTGGAGAGAGAGAGAGACCTGTATTTAGCAGAGAGAGAGATTTATTTCTTTTATTTGTTAAAAAATATAGAACCAAAGGCTCTTTTCAGAGCCATTAACCCCTAGCTTGCCAGTGATCACTATATATCACTGGCAGTAACATAGGTGCACTTTTTTTTTGCTGCATTTTGCTGTCTGTGCGTTTTTTTAGGGGTTAATTTTGTTGTTGTAATTTTTAAAAAACCCAAAGGCTCTTTTCAGAAACATTTAGTTAATTTAATTTAATTTTCAGAGCCATTAACCCCTAGCTTGCCAGTGATCGCTATATATCACTGGCAGTAGCAAAGGTGCACTTTTTTTTGCTGCATTTTGCTGTCTGTGCATTTTTTTAGGGGTTAATTTTGTTGTTGTAATTTTTTAAAAACCCAAAGGCTCTTTTCAGAAACATTTAGTTAATTTAAATTAATTTTCAGAGCCATTAACCCCTAGCTTGCCAGTGATCGCTATATATCACTGGCAGTAGCAAAGGTGCACTTTTTTTTTTGCTGCATTTTGCTGTCTGTGCATTTTTTTAGGGGTTAATTTTGTTGTTGTAATTTTTTAAAAACCCAAAGGCTCTTTTCAGAAACATTTAGTTAATTTAATTTAATTTTCAGAGCCATTAACCCCTAGCTTGCCAGTGATCGCTATATATCACTGGCAGTAGCAAAGGTGCACTTTTTTTTTTGCTGCATTTTGCTGTCTGTGCATTTTTTTAGGGGTTAATTTTGTTGTTGTAATTTTTTAAAAACCCAAAGGCTCTTTTCAGAAACATTTAGTTAATTTAATTTAATTTTCAGAGCCATTAACCCCTAGCTTGCCAGTGATCGCTATATATCACTGGCAGTAGCAAAGGTGCACTTTTTTGCTAGTTAATTTAGTTAATTAATTTAGTTAATTTAATTTAATTTTCAGAGCCATTAACCTCTAGCTTGCCAGTGATCGCTATAAATCACTGGCAGTAGCATAGCTGTACTTTTTTGCTAGTTAATTTAGTTAATTAATTTAGTTAATTTAATTTTTTTTAGTAATTGTTTTCTGTGATACAAAAATGTCACAGAAAAGATATAGTGCTGAGGAGGCGTATGCCATCCTTGCGTCAGAGTCAGATGCCTCTATTTCTGACTCAGACCCCAATTTTGACCCTGCCATGTGCTCAGATACATCACTAGATGCAGTCTCAACTGATAGTGATGTATCTGTGGCTGCTAGCCCCCCTGCCAGCCCCCCTGCCAGCCCCCCTGCTAGCCCCCCTGCCAGAAGGAGGCGTGTTGCTGCCATTGCTGCTGAAGAGTGGGTAACGCCTCATCTCCAGAGGCCAGATATCCCACCCTTCACAGCAAATGCTGGCATAAATATAGATGTGGCAGGTTTTAGCCCCCATCAGTTTCTGGAAGTGTTTCTGGGCGATTATATATTGGGGAACATTGTCGCCCAAACTAATTTATATGCCCATCAGTTCCGTGCTGCAAAGCCTGGAACATATTTGGCAAAGCAGCAATGGGCCCCCATCAATGTGCCAGAATTCAAAAAATTCTGGGCATTGACTATGCTGATGGGCATCATAAAGAAACCCTCCATTCGCTCCTACTGGAGTACTAGCCCCATCTGCTCTACCCCCATTTTCTCCCAGACTATGTCGAGGAAGAGGTATGAAATGATTCTGCATTTCATGCACTTCAGCGACAACATCCTGTGCCCCCCTAGGGAGCATCCCCAATTTGACAGGCTGTATAAAATCCGCCCCCTGATAACCCACTTTTCTGCCAGGTTTGCAGAGGCTTATACACCTGGAAGGAATATATGCGTTGATGAATCCCTAATGAAGTATAAGGGAAGGCTGGGATTCAAGCAGTATATTCCTTCCAAACGCTCCAGATATGGGGTAAAGGTGTATAAGCTCTGTGACAGCGAGACTGGGTATACTCAGGCCTTCCGGGTGTATGAGGGAAAGGATAGCCACCTTGACCCTCCAGGTTGCCCAGAACATATGGGAACCACTGGCAAGATTGTCTGGGACCTGATATTACCCCTAATGAACAAAGGGTATCACTTGTACTTAGACAATTTTTATACAAGTGTCCTTTTGTTCAAGCTACTGTATTGCTTTGATACAGTAGCTTGCGGTACAATTAAAAAGAACCGCGCAGGTTTCCCAGGACAGCTTGTACGCACCCGGCTACGAAGGGGGGAGACCTCAGCTCTGCGCCAAGAGGAGCTGTTGGCACTGAAGTACAGAGACAAGAAGGATGTATACCTTCTTACCACCATCCACACAGAGAGGACGGTGGCGGTTTCTGTACGTGGCAGAGCTGAGATCATAAGGAAGCCAGTGTGCATCAAGTCTTATAACCGGCATATGGGTGGGGTTGATCTGGCTGATCAGCTGCTGCAGCCCTATCTAATTATGCGGAAGACAAGGGCCTGGTACAAAAAGGTTGCAATTTACCTAATGCAGATTGCAACCCACAACGCTTTTTTGTTGTTCAAAAAAGCAAACCCCAGAGTTAAAAAGACTTTTTTACAGTTTCAGCTCCAGATTATTACGGGGATTTTGTACCATGATGCACCTGCTCCCCGGGCGGTGATGGGAGAGAGCAGAGTTGGGGCTACCCATTTTATTTTTAAAATCCCCCCTAATGCCACAAAGCAGAAACCACAAAAAAAATGCAGAGTCTGTACCAAGAGGGGGAAGAGAAGGGACACCATATATTACTGTCCTGATTGCCCTGGACAGCCTGCACTCTGCATTGGGGACTGCTTCAAGCGGTACCATACAATGGTCAATTTTTAAAAAAAATAAATACATTTGCTGTTACATATATATATATTTTTTTTGGTTATGTTTATAGTTAGATGTTTTTTTGTTTTTTTTACTTTTACTGTGCCAGATTTTTACATTTCACTACTCTATTTTTTTCTAAAATTGGGCCTGTTTTTTTTTTAACCAAAACCCCTGTCAAACCTATGCATGGGGGACATAGGTGTTCTCAGGGTGCCTTGCAGAAAACAACCTGAAGTATGTTTTTGTAATAACTTACAACAGTCTCTCCTAAATTATAGTCAAAAAGCAATGTGTCTGTAAAAATGAAAATTGAAAAATTACCACCATACACTTTCTCCAATTTTTTGGGCTAAAACGGTTGCTTCAAAGGCATCAAAGCACACCATATACAATACCTTGGGGTGTCAACATTTAAAAAATATACACTTTGAATGCAATAAATAAAAGTGGGGTATGCGATAGGCCCCAAACTAAAGATAGGCCTATCAGAAGAAATACTCTCATTTTTAATAACTAAAATCACAAGTCATAAAATTGTAACATAACCTTCCCAAAATCCTGGCAAACCTATGCATGGGGGGCATAGGTGTACTCAGGGTGCCTTGCAGAAAACAACCTGAAGTATTATTTTGCAATAACTTACAACAATCTCTCCTAAATCATAGTCAAAAAGCAATGTGTCTGTAAAAATGAAAATTGAAAAATTACCACCATATACTTTCTCCAATTTTTTGGGCTAAAACGGTTGCTTCAAAGGCATCAAAGCACACCATATACAATACCTTGGGGTGTCAACATTTAAAAAATATACACTTTGAATGCAATAAATAAAAGTGGGGTATGTGATAGGCCCCAAACTAAAGATAGGCCTATCAGAAGAAATACTCTCATTTTTAATAACTAAAATCATGTAACATAACCTTCCCAAAATCCTGGCAAACCTATGCATGGGGGGCATAGGTGTACTCAGGGTGCCTTGCAGAAAACAACCTGAAGTATTCTTTTGCAATAACTTACAACAGTCTCTCCTAAATCATAGTAAAAAAGCAATGTGTCTGTAACAATGAAAATTGAAAAATTACCACCATATACTTTCTCCAATTTTTTGGGCTAAAACGGTTGCTTCAAAGGCATCAAAGCACACCATATACAATACCTTGGGGTGTCAACATTTAAAAAATATACACTTTGAATGTAATAAATAAAAGTGGGGTATGTGATAGGCCCCAAACTAAAGATAGGCCTATCAGAAGAAATACTCTCATTTTTAATAACTAAAATCACAAGTCATAAAATTGTAACATAACCTTCCCAAAATCCTGGCAAACCTATGCATGGGGGGCATAGGTGTACTCAGGGTGCCTTGCAGAAAACAACCTGAAGTATTCTTTTGCAATAACTTACAACAATCTCTCCTAAATCATAGTCAAAAAGCAATGTGTCTGTAAAAATGAAAATTGAAAAATTACCACCATATACTTTCTCCAATTTTTTGGGCTAAAACGGTTGCTTCAAAGGCATCAAAGCACACCATATACAATACCTTGGGGTGTCAACATTTAAAAAATATACACTTTGAATGCAATAAATAAAAGTGGGGTATGTGATAGGCCCCAAACTAAAGATAGGCCTATCAGAAGAAATACTCTCATTTTTAATAACTAAAATCATGTAACATAACCTTCCCAAAATCCTGGCAAACCTATGCATGGGGGGCATAGGTGTACTCAGGGTGCCTTGCAGAAAACAACCTAAAGTATTCTTTTGCAATAACTTACAACAGTCTCTCCTAAATCATAGTAAAAAAGCAATGTGTCTGTAACAATGAAAATTGAAAAATTACCACCATATACTTTCTCCAATTTTTTGGGCTAAAACGGTTGCATCAAAGTCATCAAACCACTCCATGTATAATACCTTGGGGGGTCAACTTTTTAAATATAATCACATTTATGGAAAACAAATAAATTGGGGTATGTTAAAAGACCCCCAAAAAAAGACGATAGGCAAAGAAAATATGTTAAATGTGAAAAAAAATCACAAACACATGTCAGACATTTGGCATTGCACCGCCCAAACAAGCCACCAAACCTATGCATAGGTGGTATCACTGAACTCAGGAGATGTTGGTGACCACATATTGGTGTCTTCTTTGGTAGTAACACATAACAGGAGCTGTGAATCCATGTCTAAAGTACAATGTATGTGAAAAATAACACAAAGAAATGAATGCCCAATAGTTTGACAAAGACTAGTGGTTGAATTAAACACCTGCATTTGAAATACCCTAGGATGTCTACTTTTCAAAAATATATGGTTTTATGGGGGTAAATTACATTGGCCGGCTTCAGAAATGTCTTAAATAGAACATGGGTGCATGGGATGTGAAAATGGGAAGTGTAAAAAATGGAATGCGCTTCCTAAAAATAAGGCCTTCTAGCCCCCAGAGAACCCAACACACCTATACATGGGTGGTATCACTGTACTCAGGAGATGTTGTTGAACACATATTGAGGTGTTTTTTGGCAGTAAACACATAACAGGAACTGAGAATCCATGCCTAAAGTACAATGTGTGTGAAAAATAACACAAAAAAATGACTACCCAAAAGTTTGACAAAGACTGGTGGTTAAATAAGTTCATGGAAAGTGTGAAAATACCAGCATTTCAAATACCCTAGGGGGTCTACTTCTCAAAAATATATGGTTTTATGGGGGTAAATTTCATTGACCGGCTTCAGAAATGTCCCAAATAGGACATGGGTGCATGATGACCGATGTGAAAATTCCAAGTTGAAAAACTGGAATGCGCTTCCTAAAATTAAGGCCTTTTAGCCCCCAGAGAACCCGACACACCTATACATGGGTGGTATCACTGTACTCAGGAGATGTTGTTGAACACATATTGAGGTTTTTTTTGGCAGTAACACATAACAGGAACTGAGAATCCATGCCTAAAATACAATGTGTGTGAAAAATAACACAAAATAATGACTACCCAAAAGTTTGACAAAGACTGGTGGTTGAATTAGTGCATGGAAAGTGTTAAAATACAAGCATTTGAAATACCCTAGGGTGTCTACTTTTCAAAAATATATGGTTTGATGGGGGTAAATTCCATTGACCAGCTTCAGAAATGTCCCAAATAGGACATGGGTGCATGATGACCGATGTGAAAATTCCAAGTTGAAAAACTGGAATGCGCTTCCTAAAATTAAGGCCTTTTAGCCCCCAGAGAACCCGACACACCTATACATGGGTGGTATCACTGTACTCAGGAGATGTTGTTGAACACATATTGAGGTTTTTTTTTGGCAGTAACACATAACAGGAACTGAGAATCCATGCCTAAAGTACAATGTGTGTGAAAAATAACACAAAATAATGACTACCCAAAAGTTTGACAAAGACTGGTGGTTGAATTAGTGCATGGAAAGTGTTAAAATACAAGCATTTGAAATACCCTAGGGTGTCTACTTTTCAAAAATATATGGTTTGATGGGGGTAAATTCCATTGACCAGCTTCAGAAATGTCCCAAATAGGACATGGGTGCATGATGACCGATGTGAAAATTCCAAGTTGAAAAACTGGAATGCGCTTCCTAAAATTAAGGCCTTTTAGCCCCCAGAGAACCCGACACACCTATACATGGGTGGTATCACTGTACTCAGGAGATGTTGTTGAACACATATTGAGGTTTTTTTTGGCAGTAACACATAACAGGAACTGAGAATCCATGCCTAAAGTACAATGTGTGTGAAAAATAACACAAAATAATGACTACCCAAAAGTTTGACAAAGACTGGTGGTTGAATTAGTGCATGGAAAGTGTTAAAATACAAGCATTTGAAATACCCTAGGGTGTCTACTTTTCAAAAATATATGGTTTGATGGGGGTAAATTCCATTGACCAGCTTCAGAAATGTCCCAAATAGGACATGGGTGCATGATGACCGATGTGAAAATTCCAAGTTGAAAAACTGGAATGCGCTTCCTAAAATTAAGGCCTTTTAGCCCCCAGAGAACCCGACACACCTATACATGGGTGGTATCACTGTACTCAGGAGATGTTGTTGAACACATATTGTGGTTTTTTTTGGTAGTAACACATAACAGGAACTGAGAATCCATGCCTAAAGTACAATGTGTGTGAAAAATAACACAAAATAATGACTACCCAAAAGTTTGACAAAGACTGGTGGTTGAATTAGTGCATGGAAAGTGTTAAAATACAAGCATTTGAAATACCCTAGGGTGTCTACTTTTCAAAAATATATGGTTTGATGGGGGTAAATTCCATTGACCAGCTTCAGAAATGTCCCAAATAGGACATGGGTGCATGATGACCGATGTGAAAATTCCAAGTTGAAAAACTGGAATGCGCTTCCTAAAATTAAGGCCTTTTAGCCCCCAGAGAACCCGACACACCTATACATGGGTGGTATCACTGTACTCAGGAGATGTTGTTGAACACATATTGAGGTTTTTTTTGGTAGTAACACATAACAGGAACTGAGAATCCATGCCTAAAGTACAATGTGTGTGAAAAATAACACAAAATAATGACTACCCAAAAGTTTGACAAAGACTGGTGGTTGAATTAGTGCATGGAAAGTGTTAAAATACAAGCATTTGAAATACCCTAGGGTGTCTACTTTTCAAAAATATATGGTTTGATGGGGGTAAATTCCATTGACCAGCTTCAGAAATGTCCCAAATAGGACATGGATGCATGATGACCGATGTGAAAATTCCAAGTTGAAAAACTGGAATGCGCTTCCTAAAATTAAGGCCTTTTAGCCCCCAGAGAACCCGACACACCTATACATGGGTGGTATCACTGTACTCAGGAGATGTTGTTGAACACATATTGAGGGTTTTTTTGGTAGTAACACATAACAGGAACTGAGAATCCATGCCTAAAGTACAATGTGTGTGAAAAATAACACAAAATAATGACTACCCAAAAGTTTGACAAAGACTGGTGGTTGAATTAGTGCATGGAAAGTGTTAAAATACAAGCATTTGAAATACCCTAGGGTGTCTACTTTTCAAAAATATATGGTTTGATGGGGGTAAATTCCATTGACCAGCTTCAGAAATGTCCCAAATAGGACATGGGTGCATGATGACCGATGTGAAAATTCCAAGTTGAAAAACTGGAATGCGCTTCCTAAAATTAAGGCCTTTTAGCCCCCAGAGAACCCGACACACCTATACATGGGTGGTATCACTGTACTCAGGAGATGTTGTTGAACACATATTGAGGTTTTTTTTGGTAGTAACACATAACAGGAACTGAGAATCCATGCCTAAAGTACAATGTGTGTGAAAAATAACACAAAATAATGACTACCCAAAAGTTTGACAAAGACTGGTGGTTGAATTAGTGCATGGAAAGTGTTAAAATACAAGCATTTGAAATACCCTAGGGTGTCTACTTTTCAAAAATATATGGTTTGATGGGGGTAAATTCCATTGACCAGCTTCAGAAATGTCCCAAATAGGACATGGGTGCATGATGACCGATGTGAAAATTCCAAGTTGAAAAACTGGAATGCGCTTCCTAAAAATAAGGCCTTCTAGCCCCCAGAGAACCCAACACACCTATACATAGGTGGTATCGCTGTACTCAGGAGATGTTGTTGAACACATATTGAGGTGCTTTTTGGCAGTAACACATAACAGGAACTGAGAATCCATGCCTAAAGTACAATGTGTGTGAAAAATAACACAAAATAATGACTACCCAAAAGTTTGACAAAGACTGGTGGTTGAATTAGTGCATGGAAAGTGTTAAAATACAAGCATTTGAAATACCCTAGGGTGTCTACTTTTCAAAAATATATGGTTTGATGGGGGTAAATTCCATTGACCAGCTTCAGAAATGTCCCAAATAGGACATGGGTGCATGATGACCGATGTGAAAATTCCAAGTTGAAAAACTGGAATGCGCTCCCTAAAAATAAGAGCTTTTAGCCCCCCGAGAACCCGACACACCTATACATGGGTGGTATCACTGTACCCAGGAGATGCTGCTGAAGACATATGAGGGTGTTATTTGGCAGTAACCCTTAATATTATCAGTAAATGTATTCTTAAATTGCTATTTTGTCAAAAAATCAAATTATTTTTTTTTCCCCCCCAAACTTTGGCATAGATTGGTGGTAAAATGGTTGCATGAAAAAAGTCAAAATACCCCAAGTTTAATACCTTAGGTTGTCTTCTTTTAAAAAATATATACATTTGAAGGGTTATTCAGGGATTCATGACAGATATTGGTGTTACAATGTAACTATCGCCAATTTTGAAAAAACATGGTTTTGAAATAGCAAAGTGCTACTTGTACTTATTGCCCTATAACTTGCAAAAAAAGCAAAGAACATGTAAACATTGGGTATTTATAAACTCAGGACAAAATTTAGAAACTGTTTAGCATTGGTATTTTATGGTGGTTGTAGATGTGTAAGAGATTTTGGGGCTCAAAGTTAGAAAAAGTGCATTTTTTTTCATTTTTTCCTCATATTTTATATTTTTTTTTATAGTAAATTATAAGATATGATGAAAAAAATGGTATCTTTAGAAAGTCCATTTAATGGCGAGAAAAACAGTATATAATATGTGTGGGTACAGTAAATGAGTAAGAGGAAAATTACAGTTAAATACAAACATCGCAGAAATGCAAAAATAGCCTTGGTCCCAGATGGTCAACAAATTGAAAAGTGGTCTGGTCACTAAGGGGTTAAGGGACAATAAAGTAAAAAAAAAAAATTTCATGTTTTAATAGGGCATGTAATTTTAAACAACTTTCCAATTTACTTTTATTACCAATTTTGCTTTGTTTTCTTGGTATTCTTAGTTGAAAGCTAATTCTAGGAGGTTCATGTGCTAATTTCTTAGACCTTGAAGACTGCCTCTAATCGGAAAGCATTTTGACAGTTTTTCACCACTAGAGGGTGTTAGTTCATGTGTTTCATATAGATAGCATTGAGCTCCGGCACTTGAAGCTCCTAAGAGCAAGCACTGATTGGCTAAGAATGCATGTCTGTCAAAAGAACTGAAATAAGGGGGCAGTTTGCAGAGGCATAGATACAAAGTAATCACAGAGGCAAAAAGTATATTATTATAACTGTGTTGGTTATGCAAAATTGGGGAATGAGTAATAGAGGGATTATCTACCTTTTTAAGCAACAAAAATTCTGGTGTTTACTGTCCCTTTAAGGGCTATTGGTAGTTTATTGTAGGCTAGGTTTTTTATTTTGGGGGGCTTTTTATTTTGATAGGGCTATTAGATTAGGTGTAATTGTTTTTATTTTGGATAATTTCTTTTGTTTATTGTAATTTAGTATTTTTATTTTTTGTAATTTAGTATTTTTATTTTTTTGTAACTAGTTTTTTTTTTTTTAGTAGTGTTAGTTTTTTTTTTATTGAGTAATTTAATTTCCTCGACTAGAAGGGTATCTGAACTGAACATGTTACTCTCTTCTGTAATTTCCCTTACTTGATATTTCATCAGGACAAGGCTGTTTTGAGAACCGACTATTCTTTATCTCCTTAACTTATATCCTCAAATAGCATCAATCAGGAAATCGTTGCTCTATCTCTCTATTCATCTCCAAAAAATGCCAAAGAGAGATTGCTTCATAACTTGGATGTGGTCAGGGCCTTGGCAATTTGTTACAGTCAAAAAAACTAAAAAATTAGAAATTAATATTCTTTGTTTATCCATTTCTCAGGTCTACAAGATCCACCCTTGTTCTCTATACAGTTGGTGGCAGTAACAGTTGCTTTATCTTTCCTACTTTTCTACATTTCTCCTTTCTCTTGACTATATGTGTGACTGAGGGATTAAAAGCTTTTGACAGAATTAATATATGACATAGGACCAGCCAACTCCTTGCCCGACTACTACGTGTTTCATGGTCTACAGGGACACATGCTGTCACTGACATCAATAATAATAATAATAGTTCCTTAACATGATTTATTCTAGCAAACACTACCTATTTCTACCAAGAATACAGTGTGCCCTTTGTCAAATGCTGCACTAGTAACTGTGTCTAAAAAAAAAAAAAGCAGGCAAAGAAACACAGCCAGACCAGTAGATGAGTACTGTTCCCATGTGAAGAAAATTTAGATCCAAAGTTCAGGTAAGTTGGTGTGACCAAAAGACCAGTGGAAATAGGTGAACTTCCTACTTACAAAAAAAATACCTCAATCACAATGAGGTAAGTGCCGCACAGATTGTCAAGTAGTTGGCTCTCCAGTAAAAGATGATCCGCTTTTTTGAATGACGCATGGATTGGTAACTGGGGGTCCTGGACACTGGGATACGCCAGGGAAAATCAGGGGCCACTATAATCTTGAGAGAAGAAACAGAGAGGAGATCTTTACCAAGAGGCGTTCAAAAAAGCGGATCATCTTTTACTGGAGAGCCAACTACTTGACAATCTGTGTGGCACTTACCTCATACCTTACCTGAACTTTGGATCTAAATTTTCTTCACGTAGGAACTTTGAGACTGGTCTTGAATATATCTCTTTTAGGACCTTTTCTTCATTGTGCTTTATGTATTTGGGAGTTTTATTCCCTGGATAACACCTTTAAGTGTGTTATTATTGTATAGGAGTTTATGACTCTAAATATCTTATAATCCTTCTAATAAGAGTTTTATTTTGGAATTTGAAAATACCATTTTGATACCATTGTTGATTCAGTGGGTGATAACTAGTGTTGTGTGTGTATATATATATAGTGCAGTATTATTTTCACTTAGACCGTTTTATCAGTATTGATTTTATTTTAATATTTGTAAATATACATATTTTATGCTTTTATGATATTGCATTTTACTTATATGCACTGACTAATCATCAGTGGTAAGCCCTGTCCTGCGCCTGTGACCACCCTTTCCATCTAAAGGGGAGGAGAGTCCATGGCTTCATTCATTACTATTGGGAATTAAGAACCTGGCCACCAGGAGAAGGCAAAGACACCCCAGCCAAAGGCTTAAACACCTCCCCCACTTCCCTCATCCCCCAGTCATTCTTTGCCTTTCGTCACAGGAGGATGGCAGAGGAGTGCCAGAGTTTCGGGTGTAGTCTCTTATGGAGGGTAGTACTCTATGCAGTGGAACTGGGGTTTTAAGTAGTCCTGTCAGCCTCTCAGTGAGAGTCTGGGTGAAAGTTAGAGTCCGGAGATACAGGGAGAGTCTTTCTTTTACAAGATATGACGAGTCCACGGATTTCATCCTTAGTTGTGGGATTAAACCTCCTGCTAGCAGGAAGTGGCAAAGAGCACCACAGCAGAGCTGTATATATAGCTCCTCCCTTCCCCTCCCCCTCAAGTCATTCTCTTTGCCTGTGTTAGTGATAGGAAGAGGTAAAGGGAGGTGTTAGTTTTAGATTCTTCAATCAAGAAGTTTTTTATTTTAAAATGGTGCCAGTGAGTACTATTTTCCTCAGGGAGAAATCGTCAGTCTATAAATTCCCAAGAGGAGTGGAGACATCTTATTTTTCTGCCCTGATGTTGATGATCTTAGCAAATGTTATCTAAGATCCATGCTGGTTCCCACAGTGCAGTTGAAGGTAGTGTAAAGAAACATCTTCAGTGTGGAGAACCGTGTCATGCTACAAGCAGCATTGAGCTATGTTCAGTCATTTGTTTCTCGGGAGACTTGATGCATCAGAACAGGCTGACATTATTCCCTATCTGGGGAGGGTAAATCAGTATGCACTACATGTATAGTAATGACAAGATATGCAGAGTCCACGGGTTTCATCCTTACTTGTGGGATATTAACCTCCTGCTAACAGGAAGTGGCAAAGAGCACCACAGCAGAGCTGTTACATAGCTCCTCCCCTAACTCCTCCCCCCAGTCATTCTCTTTGCCTATGCTAGTAATAGGAAGGGTAAAGTGATAGTGGTGATAAAATGATAGTTTTAATTTCTTCAATCAAAATGTTTTTTATTTTAAATGGTACCGGTGAGTACTATTTGACTCGGGGGGGGGATTTGGAAGATGATTTCCCCCTGAAATTGATGATCTTAGCAGCAGTTACTAAGGTCCATTATGGTTCCCACAGATCTGAAGGTAATATGGGAAAGATCTTCAGTGTGGAGGACTGTCTCATGCAGCAAGCAGCATTTGAGGTATGTTTTCAGCCTTTTTATTTCTGAGGAAAGTTAATATATCAGAACTGGCTGATTGGGTTCCTCATAGTGGGAACAGGGTAAGCAGTAGTCCTATATGCAAAATGGTGTTACGGTACTCCTGGGTGTTTGTTTTCTAATACTTATGCACTCAAAGTCAGCATATAATTAAAACACTGGGACATATTACTAAGTCTTTATTATATTGTTAAACAAAAGGATGGCTTTTATTGTGTTTTTGGGGACCACATGGCAGTTTGAAACTGTTTCTCATGAGGTAGGGCCCTATCTGTTTTCTGTACTTTCAGGATTGGTGTCGATTCATTTGGCAGTGTTCTGGGGACAGGTAGGCGCCACAGCAGAGCTGTGGTGAGATGCAGGGGTCTTATTTAGCAAAGTGTAATTTTTTTGCTTAAATGTTCCTCTAAAGTGTAAATTTCTTTCATTTGGGATGCAATAATTGTTGGCAACTCTGCATTTATATT
>NW_026512747.1:0-79696 GCF_027579735.1 Bombina bombina
TTAACATGAAAAATACCTAATAAAAGGTTTAATGTACTTTTACAGAGTAATTCCGGTGAAATACCATCCCCAGAATACTAAAGTGTAGAGCATACATACATGTTCATTATAACGGTATGGCAGGATTTTTTCATCAATTCCATTCAGAAAATAACAACTGCGACATACCTCAATGCAGATTCAACTGCCCGCTGTCCCCTGATCTGAAGCTTTTACCTCCCTCAGATGGCCGAGAAACAGCAATATGATCTTAACTACTCCGGTTAAAATCATAAGAAAAACTCTGGTAGATTCTTCTTCAAACTCTGCCAGAGAGGTAATAACACGCTCCGGTGCTATTGTAAAATAACAAACTTTTGATTGAAGTTCGAAAAACTAAGTATAATCACCATAGTCCTCTCACACCTCCTATCTAGTCTTTGGGTGCAAGAGAATGACTGGAGGTGACGTAGAGGGGAGGAGCTATATAGCAACTCTGCTGGGTGAATCCTCTTGCACTTCCTGTAGGGGAGCAGATAATATCCCAGAAGTAATGATGACCCGTGGACTGATCACACATAACAGAAGAAAATAGTGCGGAACACCAAGCACCTACTATATGTACTTTTCTACGGCAGTCCCAGACGACACCAACAGACACACACACCAAATAGCTAAACTAGCCATTTTATAATCCCTGATCTCAAAGAAAAGCAGTCACTCAATCACAGCCCTTAGATACAGAGGCGACATGAACACCAAGCGCTCAGCAAAACTACATAAACTGTTAAAGACTCCCAGCCGAAAAGATAACCTAGTGGAACAGTTTTTTTCTCCCTCAAACTCAAAGACCCCAGTCAGTGACGAGTCTAGAAGGTCACTTTCACAAAAAGCAACCACACCGCAAAAAAATATGGAAAGGTCAGAAGACAGCACTTCAATACCAAATGCTATTCTCTCTACATTAGCGTCCAAACAGGACATTGCGGACATCATACGCTCATGCATACGTGAAGAAATAGCTGAAATTAAACAAGACCTACACTCTGTGGGCAATAGAGTGGAAGCTCTAGAAGAACTCTCTGACCACCTACAGGAAGAAATCAACGTGGTCCAAGAAACCACGACCCATCATACGACAATTATAGCTGACCTACACGATAAAATCGAGGACCTTGAGAATCGTAGCCGCCGAAAGAACCTCAGAATCCGTGGAGTCCCCGAATCGGTGCTCCCCAAAGATTTTCCAACTTATCTTCCAGCACTCTTCGCTCATCTCAAGAATATCCCCTCCTCCACAGATATTCCCTGGGTAAGAGCACACAGAGCCCTGAGGCCAAAGCCTCCAGACACGGCACCCCCAAGGGATACAATCATGAAATTCAAAGACTTTGGGGTGAAAGAGGAGCTACTGAACCTCTCACGCAAGCATCAGCCCGTGAAGTTTAGAGGAACTGTCCTTCAGTTCTACCAAGACCTGTCGCAACGAACACTTCAAAGAAGAAGGGACTTAGCCCCTCTGACAGCACTCCTCCGTCAAAAGAAGATCCTCTACAGGTGGGGGTTCCCCTTCCACCTTTATGTTCTACATGGCAACAGGAAACTGAACTGTGTGTCTCAAGAGGATGTCGGTGATTTCTGTGCAGCGCTAGAAATAGACCCACCGATGGCCTCTCAACTGAAGATCAGGCAGAACCTCCCAAGAAAAAATCACTAAGAACAGCTGCTGGAGAGTGGCAAAAGATCATTCCCAGATCCAAGCACCAGTCTCAAGCACGCCCTAGGGACACTTTGCCCCAATCTGCAACTTAGAGACTGTTCCCAGACCTGGATTACAATGATGGACATGTCGGGGTACCACCACATAGACATTGCTCAAAATAAACGAACTGTGCTTTGGTAACGTATTATGCCCTCTGTATTTATATATGTAACAATGTATTATTATGGTTTGTAATGTGATGCTAATATATAATCACCAATACGTACTGTAGTTACCACTGACACACAACACTATCAGAGTCTCCCCCTATAACAGCTCTAGGCGGGCGCATCAATAACTAAAAGCAACGCTATGCCTGTCCCCATAGTGTCTTCCCAGTGGAAATGTTAACAGAACTAATAGCTTGAATGAAAATACTATTAATAAGCCTGGGGTCATTTCGGGCAAATGTTAGATTGAAGATTAAACAATTTTGCAAAGAGAGCTGGTCTATAACCCCCTTGTGTTAGCAAAGTCATATGACCTTACATATACTAAGATGTTATACATTAAGACCATAATATAAGCTAACCCGTTTTTTTTTTATTACTATGTTGTTCTTTTTATTGTTATGTTTTGGTTTATGTTCTTGAAGTTAATGCTATGTGATAGAGGACTGGATGTAACAGGACACACAAAGTACTACATACAAATAGTGACTCCCCCTACGAGGTTGTAACAACACTTTCGCACATTGCTTGATAGACACATTCACACGGACAAACCATGGCCGCCAACAATAGAATAATTACCCTGATTAGTCAGAACACCAGAGGGCTAAACTCGCCACAGAAACGCTCACTAGCTATGAGGGACCTCCGACGGAAGGGAGGAAACATCCTCTTTTTACAAGAGACACATTATTTAAAATCAAAGGAGCCTAAATACCGTAAGCGTAGTGGTGTAAGCATTCTGATCGGCAGAGATATCTCTTTCTCACCCCTATTCAAACATATACAGATACAGGAGGGTAGATACCTTTGCGTAACAGGCTTGCTATTTCGGCACGCCTGTGACGCTGGCTAACCTATACGCACCCAACACCAAACAATTCCCTTTCCCTTAGAAAGACTTTCTCTCAGATATTAGACCACACAATAGGCACACTTTACCTAGGAGGGGACTTCAACATACCCATCCAGCCACACTTAGATACCACAAACCCCAAACCCACAATTTCACAATATGCCACTCAAACAAATTTGGAGAATTATGTACGAGCAAACACTATTCGACATATGGCGATTCAAACACCCCCGAGAAGAGAGACTATACCTTCTTCTCTTCCCCACACCGCACCTATAGCAGAATAGATTACCAACTTACTAACCAGAAGGGACTTTCTAACGTCCTCTCAGCGAAACTCTCACACACTGTTTGGTCAGACCATTCTGCAGTGCTCACAAGGCTTGATTGGCCATCTGCACCCCAACGCACATTTCAGTGGAAATTAGAGGAAAGTTTAATAAATAACTCTGACCTTAGTAGTAAACTGGAGAAATTGCTCCCAGAATACTTCCAATTTAACTCCCTCCTTGAAACAGACCCATTGGTGGTGTGGGGAAGCCCACAAATGCTTCATGAGAGGGGGAATACATAAAATACCAAGCATATGTCAAGAAGCAAAAGCGGTTATTTTACAGAGCATCCACCGAACTCCTGGCTAAACTAGAATATGAACATAAGAGACACCCTGCATCCCCACAAATACTAGCAGAACTTGTACAAGCTAGGAAAGTAGTACACGATCAACAGATAACAGAGGCCAACACCTTAGCCCTTAAAGTTGAGCAAAAATTTTACTTCGAGAGCAATAGAGCAGGGAAACTTCTCGCTAAAAACTTAAAAAACTAAAATCCTTTATCCACGAAGTGAAAACCCCAACAAAAGAAAAAGTACATACTACGCCAGAAATCCTCTCCCACTTTTTAGAATACTACACCAGACTCTACGGTCTCCCAAAAAACAAATGCCCGATAGATTTAACAAGCTCTATTGCTTCATACCTAGCCGACACTTCACTGCCCCAACTAACTAGTACGCAAGCTGCCGAATTGGAGGTCCCCTTCTCAACATCAGAAATCCTTATAGCCCTTAAGCAATTACCCACCGGCAAAAGCCCGGGACCCGACGGATTTACCGTCTCATATTACAAGAAGTATGCATCCATCTTGATACCACACCTGGCATCTATATTCAATGCCGTAGATCAGGAACACTCATTTCTATCTTCAATGCTAGAGGCCCACGTCACAGTTATACCCAAACCGGGAAAACCGGCAGACACCCCTTCTAATTTTCGCCCTATCTCACTACTGAACGTAGACATTAAACTATATGCGAAACTCATCGCCATCAGACTTAATAGATTTCTGCCGCAACTAATTCACTTAAACCAGGTGGGCTTTGTACCTTATAGAGAGGCGAGGGACAACACCATCAAGATGTTGAACCTAATAGATTACTCCAATACCCACAACATCCCTACGATCTTCCTGGCTGTCGACGCTGAAAAAAGCGTTCGACAGACTGGATTGGACGTTTTTGAAACTCTCTTCAGCTAGGTTTGGAATAGGCGAGAAACTTATAGAGAAAATCTTTGCCCTCTATCGAGCACCAACAGCTCGCATTAAGCTAAATCACTCTCTATCAGACCCTTTCCCTATATCAAACGGGACGAGGCAAGGATGCCCTCTCTCTCCCTTGCTATTTGTCCTGGCCATGGAGGTGTTAGCCTCTAGGGTTAGAGAGAACACAGGCATACAAGGCATCCAAATCAATAACACACAATACAAATTAACATTATATGCTGATGACGTCCTTTTCTCCCTCACCACCCCTCTCCAATCCCTCTCTGCATTACTACCAGAAATTGAGACATATAGCATGCACTCTAATTATAAAATAAATATGTCAAAATCAGAATTCCTGGGCACAAAAATCACAGACCGAGAAATTAACCAGATCACGTCACAATATCACTTCACGTTTAAAAGCACCTCTATTAAATATCTAGGGATACACATAGCTAACACAAAAGAATCTCTATATCAGCTAAACCATTATCACCTCTTAGAATCTGTTCGATCAGATTTAAAAAATTGGCAGGGAAAATATCTCTCATGGCTAGGCAGGATACAGGCTTTCAAGATGAGTGAATTGCCCAGATTCTTATATTTATTTCAGACAGTACCTGTTCAACCCCCACCACAATATATAAACGCCGCGCAAGCAGTAGTCAATACTTTCATATGGGCCCACAAACACCCTAGAATAGCAAAATCAGTACTTTATAGAGATAGAGACAAAAGTGGCCTTGGGGTGCCGAATCTCCTCTTATACCACCAAGCTGCCCAATTAACCAGAATAGTAGATTGGTGCAAAAATATACGAAACAAAGAATGGGTGCATTTGGAGCATGAACTTGCAGGCTCACAGAGTTTAGGGGCTTTATGCTGGACAAAAAAACAACATAGGCAGAACCTTACATTTACCTCCTCGCTGGTGACAGATACGTTGAGTACATGGGACAGACAAATCAAGTCCCAAAGACACATATCTACAATTCCCTCGCCTTTAACCCCTCTATGCCACAATGACGACTACCCACCACTAAAACACATGTGGGCAAGAGACCCCTATACCATTAATGCAGGTTTACCAATAGGTTCTGTAATAGACAAGGGGGCAATATTACCCAAAACATCCCTAATAGACAAAAATATAATGTATTTTAATAGATGGTTTGAATACCTCCAACTATCCCACTACTTCTCCCACCATAAAGAAAAATCCAACCTAACTAGAGGCCTTTCCCCCATTGAACAATTATGCCACTCCCCAACAACAATGAAGGGAACACTATCAAAAATATATAAGATTTTGACAACGGCACACTCTAAACATTTGCCTCCCTACACTAAGACATGGGAAGAGGAGATGGGTACCACTGTCCCCATAGAAACATGGAACACCATTTTTCAACAGATGGGCAAAGCACCCTCATCAATGGGAATCACCGAAACAAATATGAAATTGCTAGGGAGATGGTATTTATACCCAAGCAGACTGGCAAAAATGTTCCGCAATTCAGATCCCCTTTGTTGGAGAAGCTGCACGCAGAGGGGCACATTATATCATATATGGTGGGAATGCCCTAAACTCCAGCCCTACTGGCGGGACGTACATAAAGAAATTCAGAAAGTCCTCTCACAACAGATTCCCTTTGACCCCCTAACACTATTATTCAATAAACCCCCCAAGATCAAATGTAAATATAAATCCACCCTACTATACATCATGCTTAGCAGCGCAAAACAACTAATCCCAAGACTTTGGAAGCAGCGTAAGACCCCGTCCAAACAAGACTGGTCCCAAAACGTTACATACCTACTGTCCCTAGAGAGATACCACTATACTACCACACATAGAATGGATTTTTATTGTGCGATGTCCTTTTTTTGGGAAACATACATCTACACCGCTATGAACACTACGTCCGATTAGATATCCCTAATAAGAAACTGACACACTGGCAGGACTAGGGTCCCAGACGTCTAATCATAGGTAGAACAATACAGCCTGTAGCCCCCTGACCAAACGAGAGAAATGGCCAAGAATGATATAAAGTACTTTACCACTTTAATAATACTTGAAAAGGAAACACCTACACATCCAGCCTCGTCTACAGAGATTAAGTATAATGATCCTGTCTAAATACAATGTATATAGCATTGACCAGTAAGTAACAGTTTGATTGTTTTCAATGTTGTTTGTTCTGTTCTTGAACAAGAAAAAGAAGAAAAAAAACCCTACAAGCTTTAGTAAGACGAAGAGACTTATCCATCCGCAGAGGACATATACTCAAACTTTTCAAAACGAGAAAAAAATCAAAATGTTCCCTTTTAGAAATTTTTTTGGATCTCATATACTCTAAGCTATTATTATTATTGTATAGATTGTGATTCTCTTAAATCATACCTGTAATGGATACTTTATATTTTCAATAAAGCTTGTTAAAAAAAAAAAAAAAAAAAGAAAAAGGAAAAGGCCCCAAGGACACTGACCCGCAGATAGTCCATAAGACCTTGCTAGAGACTGCAGAAAGGACTCGACTGAGCCAACCCGCCTCCAGGAGACACCGCTGCACAGCAGTCGGTCCCCAACGTCCCACCCCTTACTAGAGAAAAGGATCAAGCAAAAAAGGAGAAAACGTGAAAGAAAAAAATCAAAAATCCCCGAAGGGACCCAAAATAAAGTGCAACCAGTTCCAAATGAAAAAAGGAACCCCGAGAACCAAGCCAAGCTCATAGAGACTCGAAACGGTCTTGAGAAACAGGCAGGCAACAAGAAACCACAGCATCCATAGTGGGTATGCAAACTCTCAGCCTTCAGGTAGTGAAGCCACTAAGCTCACCACTAGATCAAAACAGCAGGTCAGACCACGGAATACACAGAAACCACAAGGTTAAGACCGGGAACAGAAACCAAGAAGAAAACGTCTCCTAAATACAATGCATCACATCTTAAAAGACAACTGAAGACAAAGTCCTCAAGTCACAGATAACTCAGAATCTCGAAATATGCAAAGATCGAACACGTGCAGCAAGCCCAGATAAGTGAACACCTGAGTCAACCCACACGCTACAGTCATACCAGGATGACTTTAAAAAGAATACTTGCCAGCAAGTAAGAGCAGTTGAAAAGAGATATCAAATCCTAATTGCCAGACTGCTAAACATCCACCAAACAGTGGGCACATCACAGGCTATCCAAAAGCTATCAGTCCTTCTCAAACATTGTGACAGAGAAAGCACAAAACCTCAAGAAGGCTCACCGAACCTAAAAAGGCTAGAGGACGACCACCTATCCCAGATCCTGCTCCACACTGGACCAGCCCAAGTGACAGGAAGGTCTGAAAAACAGGGGAACAGAAAGGACCCCAAACGCCAACCCCTAGGGAAGGACGGAATGGGGTGAACTCATCACCCCCACAGAACTCGGGTGCTAACCCAAGAGCTCCCTCAAATAGGTACTGCCAAAGATAACCCATAGGAGATAAACATCGCAAATGCAGAAGATTCCTATGAGAACCCATCATAACTGACAGTCTCAACATGAAGATTTTAATCTCCACAAAAAGAACAGCACAAGCCAGAAAAGCAAACTGCTCACCCTTACAGGATAAAAATACCTTTTCCAACCTCCTGCACACAAGACAGGACAACAACCCTCCAAAGGGAAGGGCACATATAAGAAAAGTGCACATGCTCACAAGGCATGAGCCAAGTCTGATGAAAACAAAAGCCGAATGAAAAACATCCAGATATCCCGAAGAACACAGAGAGAACTCCCCACAAAGGGGAATATACATTGTTCAAAGGACAAGGCAAGCCATGAGTAGCGCATCCGAGAGCCTGGCCAAGCAGCTAGTAGGCTAAACTAGCCTTTCCTTAGGGCACAGCCTATGCTCCCTGGGGAAAAAATGACCAGCCAAAGGATCATAAGCTTCTGAACTTTCAGAAATATCCCAAACAAAACTATAGGCCCGAGCCCCAGAATTGTTTAAAACAAACACCCCAGGGAACACGAATACCCCATCTGAAAAATCAGACCTCACCGGGGAATAACCAAACTAGCCCGGAGAATAGGAACAAGATTCATTCACCAATCTCAACCTAAAAGTAAGAGAACACCCCCTACAAGAGTCCAAACACTCCAAAAAGGAGCTGGAACACGACAGAGGCATGCCAAGACTTCTAGAGACCAAGGGAGAACCTTGAGGAGCAAAGTCACTCGAAGAGCGAGTAGAACAAAGGCAAGTCTCCATATCTCCTAAGAGTACACCACAGGAGGACCACACCCAAGGAAAAAGAATGCAGAGCATCCCAAACCCCGGTAGAACCAAACCCCCGAGCAAAGCTCGGAGAAGGAGACAACATAGCCTAACGTCCCTGATAGGGAAACAAAAAACTCCCAACTAAGGAAAAACCACACGGCCCTCCCCATAAAGTGATTAAAACCGCTAAGGAGAAGCGGACAAGGACCAGAAATCTCGACCTGAGGGAAGAGAACCTCAAAAGGAACAAGTCCAAAAAGGACAATACCAAGGAGCCCATGAAAGGCAAGACCGTCAGGGCTGGCGGCAAGGTTGGCCCAGAGTCCTCCACCTCCCAACCCACGCAGGGAAGGAAACACTCCTCTTTCTGACAAAATAACGGAAAACAGAGTGAGTCACAGTGGAACTTCACCGAGTCCCAGTCGACCAGCTAGAGGGGCTAACAAGGACTGAACCAATCCCCCACGCCTCACGGATCCTCAGGCCCTCACAGAATGCTTAGGTGAATAACACAAATAATAATGTGAACACTCAGCGCCTCAACCGACCCAGCCAGGCAGAACAGGCGCCACGTGTCAGAAATAGGCTGCAAGACAGAAGGGTCCGAACCCAATCAGGACCAGCTTGAACTCAGGGTCGATACAGTCACGGCCACAGTCATCCCCGGGGATGGGGAATAGACAAAAAAAAAACTTCCGTAGAAGTAAACAGTGCAGTCGAAAATCGTAAGTATCGATTCCAGAAAAAAATTCCCGAAGGAAATACATAAACATGAGCTCAAATAAAAAATCATCCTAACCGGATAAAATAAAAGCTAAGGCAACCCTTAGGTTATTGCCCAAAAAGGACACACTCAGACAGGACAGAGATCAAGTTCTTTCAGCTCAGGGCTAGAAAGGAACTCAATAAACAAGGCTATAAGAAGATTACTTCATCCTCATATAGCTAATTCTGCAAGCCATTCAAAGCAGAAGACTGAGAATTCCCGTATCCATTAAGGATGGGATCCTCCAACAACGCCAGAACATCCCTTAAAAGGACATGAAGGCGTGCCATTCTATAACGAAATGCACAGCATACCCTTGCCGGAGCAGAAGACGACCCCGACTGTTGACCCCCTGAAGCCTCAGGGACAGACATTCCCCCCGATAGCTGAGCAGGCCATCCCATGCCTGAAGAGCCCCGGTCAACGGAAAACGTACAATATCGTAAGCAAACTTCTGGTAGCTGCAGATGCGCCAGCGCCATAATAACAGACATGCGAAAACGTGCCATAACGTCTGGGGGGGGGGAAGACAAGCCACATTCCAGAGAAGGATAAGCAAAATCTGGGTTACCTGCATGTGTAGTAAGAGTTGGTGGAAGGGAACTTGCCACTCGGGGAACGGGACCCCAGATGCGGATGGCTCAGTGGCTCCTTGATTCCCCGATCCCAAGGAATTGAGCACTCTAATACGGCATTCTGAAGATAACTGAAGGGCATGTATCACCCGGGCCCATTCATATTCCTCACGAGAAATAGACTCTGAGTCAGAAACGTTCATCTCCGCATTATCAGAATCCTCCATAACTGGGATATTGAATACAAAAAACGGACCAAATAAGAAAAGTAAACGGCACCTGACACCCACAATGGTTGGGGCACTCACCACCTCCTAGGACCCAACACCAGCGGACCAGAAATGTTCCGCCACCACACGGTCAGGAATGCGAAAATGGAGAGTCAAAACGTGACCATGCCCGGTCACAAAGTGCACCGTTCGGTCCAGAAAAGGCACGCTCAACCGTAAAGGCTGCGTCACTTCCAAAGGCCGTTACGTTCCTAGCCAAGAGCCTAAGTAACACCACACATAAGCAGGTCGAATCACATAACATGATTAAATCCCCCCCCCCTGTTCAATAACCCCCCACAGGAGATATTAACCTTTGATTCCAAGATACAAAAGGAGCTTCACTGAGACCCTGAGTTATAGTTAGTCCCACAAGGTGGTAGCCTCTCGGGAAAACATTTGTAATACCAGGCAATCATAATGAAAGAAAATGAAACTATCTTATCGGAATCTACGCCGTGGAACAGGAACACAGCCCTTCAAGTGTGACAGATAGTAGCGTCGCCTCTGAAATGGACTTGAGAGAAGGAAGCAGGCAGCAAAACTCGTCAACGCTGATTGCTTGTGGAGCTGCTAATATGAGTCGGGAAGGTTTTGCAGAAAGATTCTCCCTGCATCTCCGGACTCCATGCTCTCACTGAGAGGCTGACAGGACTACTTAAAACTCCAGTCCCATGCCGAAGAGTACTACCCTCCATAAGAGACTATTGAAAAACTTCTGACACTTCTCTACCAACCTCCTGGGACGAAAGGCAAAGAATGACTGGGGGATGAGGGAAGTGGGAAGGGTATTTAAGCCTTTGGCTGGGGTTTCTTTGCCTCCTCCTGGTGGCCAGGTTCTGAATTCCCAAAAGTAATGAATGCAGCTATGGACTCTTTTCATTTATGAAGAAAACTATGTTACATATATTTCTTAATATTATTCTAGCATTTATTATTTACTTTACCTTTCTATGACAAAATGTGTATTAAATACAGATATTTTACTAGTCCAGGAAGTACTAGTAAGGAATGAAGGGTTCAATACATGGTAACTTTCCGAAACACATGCATTAGACTTCATAGGTGAACTATAATCTGAATTAGACGGCACATGAGTATAAATGGCAGCTCACAAACCTTGTGCTGGAATGGTTTTCTATCAGGTACCATGTTGCCGAAAACTTTTCACTGGTAAAATCTCCACTCATCCCAGGAAATAATGTTTCAATGTCCTTATGGGGGACTTTCCCTCTGAAAAGGTAAAACAATACATAGTGTAAAAGGTGCTAAATGTATTGCAGTTTTCTCCCTAAAAAAAGGCACATCTATAAAGTTAAAATTAAAGTTTTATGAATCAGACAAATCATGTCATTTTAAATAACTTTTCAATTTACTTTTTATCAAATTAGTTTTGTTTTAATGATATCCTTTGTTAAAAAAAAAGCATTCCTAGGTAGGCTCAGGAACAGCAATGATATGATTGGTGGCTATACATTTACGCCTCTTATTAATAGTTTACTTGATGCGTTCAGCTAGCTCCCAGTAGTGCATTGCTGCTCTTGAGCCTACTAAGGTCTACACTTCAACAAAGGATACCAAGAGAACAAGCAAACCATTGCAAAAAAAAAAAAAATCTCTCTGTTTAGTATGTTGAAAATGAAATTTAAAGTGATGGTAAACTTTACATGTTTTAAAATCAAGTCCGGAATCTAAGCTATATTTTACAGCGACTTTAATTGATCATTGCTAATACCCCGCTCTAATAAAAACAACTGATTATTTCAATTAACTATTAAAAACATACAAAATAATACATGAGAATAAAATATGTTAGTTCTATGTAGAACACAATGTGGCTATCACAATGATTGATAGAGCAGTTTTGGATTCTTAAAGAGTCATTTTCAGTGTTCAAGAAAGTTGTTGCAACTATGTATAACTTGATGAGTTGTAAATCCTATTCGTCTAGGATATTAGTATTGTAGTGTTTTTTAACTTGTATTCGTGGTAATGTATGTAACGTTTACCTGAGCTCACCAATGGTGATACCAACTATACACTATCACTATACACTATACACTATCAGTGTTATGGCCCGTTCTGCTCGTCCGTGTGTAGGGAGATTTTTCAATACTATAGTATATTACCTCCTTATGATTGCAGAATTTATAATATAACAAACCGCAACGTCTTTTACAGTGTTTTCACTGTGATGAATGGTTTGTTTGAGTGATCCAGCTCCAAGGCCGTTATTCCAGTTTGACGTCCTCAGCGACTACGGACTGCCCCGCTAGTCACGTGTTAGCCAAATACCGCTTTGGAATCCTTCCATTCTCCCGAGATGTGACTATTAGCCGCTTTGCATCAACTACTGTACAGTTGGAAATTACTCTGGGAATAAAAACCAGACATGGAAACAGATAATCAGGCTGAAATAACCAAGGAACTACTAGAGAATCCACCAACTCTGCCTGATGATCCCTGGAACTCACTTTCCTAGGAAGTTTGTTGTTCAAATGAGAGGCCATCAGGTTTATTTCTGGGTGATCCCAAAGCTTCACAATCTGATTGAATACATCCTGGTGAAGATACCACTCCCCTGGATGTAGAGAGTAAGGACTAAGAAAGTTTGCCTCTCAATAGTTCACTCATGGGTTGTGAATTGCAGAAACTAGCCAAGAATTGTCTGCTGTTCAAGAGAGAATACGACACACCTCCATCATTGCCAGGGAACTGCGAGATGGTTGACATAAGCTACTGCTGTGATATTGTCTGACAGAAAACAGATATGAGACTCTCTTTTCAACAGAGACCAAACATTAAGGGCCCTGAAAATTGCATGGAGTTCTATAACATTGATTGGTAACCTCGCCTCTCGAGGATCCCAAAACCCCTGGGCTGTCAGAGACCCTCAGACAGCTCCCCAACCTAAAAGTCTGTAGTGATCACAGTCCAGATAGGATGAGCAAAAGAAGCAGCCTGAATAATAAACTGATGATCCTGCCACCAAGTTAGAGACTGACTTGTACTGGGATCCAAAAAACATAATTTATGCTTACCAGATAAATTGCTTTCCTTCTGGATAGGGAGAGTCCACGGCTTCATTCCTTACTTTTGGGAAATGCAACACCTGGCCACCAGGAGGAGGCAGACAAACCCCAGCCAAAGGCTTAAATATCCCTCCCACTTCCTTATTACCCCAGTCATTCTGCCGAGGGAACAGGGAAAAGTAGGAGAAAACATTAGGGTATAAATGGTGCCAGAAGAAAAAAATAAATAATAGGGGACCGTGCATAGACAAGAAAAAATGGGCGGGGGCTGTGGACTCTCCCTATCCGGAAGGAAAGGAATTTATCTGGTAAGCATAAATTGTGTTTTCCTTCCTAAGATAGGGAGAGTCCACGGCTTCATTCCTTACTGTTGGGAAAACTATGCCCAAGCTCCAGAGAAAACTGAATGAATAATGGGAGGGAACAAAAAGGAAGAGGCAGACCCTATTCTGAGGGCACCACAGCCTGCAAAACCTTTTCTCCCGAAAGCTGCTTCAGAAAAAGCAAAAACATCAAACTTGTAAAATTTTAAAAAATTATGCAAGGAGGACTAGGTAGCCGCCTTACAAATCTGATCCATAGAGGCCTTGTTGCTAAAGGCTCAAGAGGAAGCCACTGCTCTAGTGGAATGAGCTGTTATCCTTTCAGGAGAACGATGTCCCGCTGTCTCATAAGCTAAGCGGATGACACTCCTTAACCAAAAAATAAGGAAGTCTAAGTAGCCTTCTGCCCCTTATGCTTCCCCGAATAGACAACAAACAAAGAGGAAGATTGTCTAAACTCCCTACTAGCCTAAAGATAGAACTTCAAGGCGCAAACCACATCCAAATTGTGAAGTAAGCGTTCCTTTGATAAAGGAGGATTAGGACACAAGGAAGGAACCAATCTCCTGATTGATGTTGCGATCTTACACAACCATAGGAAGAAAACCTAATTTAGTAAGTAAAACTGCCTTATCTGCATGAAAAATCAGATAAGGGGGCTCACATTGCAAAGCAGAGATCTGAGAAACTCTGCAGCCCATCCTGGAGAAAAGATAAGATCCTGGCAACCTTAACTCTGTGCAAGGAAAAAAACATGTTCTACAAACCAGAATAAGTAGGTCCTCCACACCTTGTGCTAGATACGCCAAGTAATTGGTTTACGAGCCTCAATAAGAGTATCAAGGACACTCTCAGAGAAACCTCCCTTGGCTAAGACTAAGCGTTCAATCTCCAGTGAGTCTCAGAGAATCTAGATTTTGATGAACAAATGGACCTTGTATCAGCAGGTCTCTGCAACAAGGTAACTTCCACGGAGGAGATGAGGACATCCCCACTAGATCCGTAAACCATGTCCTTCGCGGCCACGATGGAGCAATCAGGATTACTGATACCTGCTCCTGCTTTTATAACTGCTGGTTGAAACAAAAATCCTGTATGTTAAAACATCTTTCTCAGAAAGGTTTCCATTTTCTTATCCATCGGCTCTCTGAACGAAGAACTATCCTCAAGAGGTATAGTAATACGTTTAGCAAGCGTAGAGATAGCACAATCCACCTTAGGAATGGAGCCCCACAAATCCAGTTGAGAGTCCGGGAACAACTTTTTAAAAGTAGACGAGGGGGAAAAGGAAGAACCAATTCTTTTCTATTCATTCTTAATAATGTTCGCCATCTTAACTGGCACAGGAAAAATCAAAGGAACTTTCCTGTCTTCGTAAACTCTGTCTAATTTAGGTATCATAGGTTCTTCATTCAGCACGGCCTCTGGAACCTCTAAAGCACACAGAACCTAATTTAATAAAAAACGCAAAGGCTCAATTTTAAATCTAAAGGATGGTTCCCCCACAGCAGGAGGCTTAGACGCTAAGGACTCCAACCCAGAAAGTTTACCCTCTGAAGCTACAGAGGTTAACTCATCATCAGATAACTGGGACATAATAGCTAAATCCGATAAATATTTAGATGACTCCGGGTCAGGAGATCTATGTTTAACCTTTCTCTTGCGTTTGTTAGACCAAGGTAATGCACTGAGGGCCACAGACACCGCCGTTTGTAACTGCGCAGCAAAGTCCGCAGGAAGAAGGCCCCCTCCGGATGGAGGGATTAGATGTGCTACGGGGAACTGCATGTGGAGTGGATAATATAGCAAGGGTAGTAATCTCACGGGGTGCCGAGTCCTGAGAGGTAGACGGCTCAGAGGGACTAAGAGCCTTAGCAGGATTGTCTCCCTTGTTAGACTTTATAACGGTGTTAAGGCATGTGAAACATAATTAAGTGGGCGGGTAAACCACGGTCTCCTCACAATATAAACAGGTATGATTTAGTACAGAAGGAGTACCTTCTAACATGTCAGAGTCCTCCATAGCTCAGGCTTTACCCACAGGAGGACACAAATAAAAACATTTTTTATTATAAAAAACTGCACCTGTATAGTCCCAATAGCTGGGGCACTCACCACCTCCTAGACCCAGACAGTTAACAGAGGAAACGCCCTCCTATGGTTCAAGTCTCAGCAGCCCACATGAACATAGCCCACACCCGGTCACGTGGAGTGCAAGACAGTATTTTCCCTGTTATTACAAGTACAGCAAGTAAATTACACAAAGCAGCATGTAAATAATGAATACACTGAATAATTAACCCCAACTGTTCAATACACCCCCTTCAGAGGATATTAACCCTGGATCCTATCAAGGTATAAAGGAGACACACTGTGACCCTGTTGTAGCATTTTATGTCTAAAAATTGAAACAATATTACCTCCAGGATCCTTGCTGTGGAACAGAACACAGCCTCAAGTGTGACAGTCTTATAGCAGGGCTCCCGACATGGATTTGAGTGAGAGAAAGCAGACAGTGAAACTCGTCAACACTGATTGATTATGAGCTGTTAGCAGTAGTCTGGATGGTTTCACAGAAAAACTTTCCCTGCATCTCCAGACTCTAACTTTCATCAATACTCTCACTGAGAGGTTGACATGACTACTTAAAACTCCAGTCCTTTTTCAGGACTCTCCAAATCTTCTGACACTTCTCTGCCACCTCCTAACGTGACGAAAGGCAAAGAAAGACTGGGGTAATGAGGAAGTGGGAGGGATATTTAAGACATTGGCTGGGGTGTCTTTGCCTCCTCCTGGTGGCCATGTGTTGTATTTCCCAACAGTAAGGAATGAAGCAGTGGACTCTCCCTATCTAAGGAAGGAAACATATTTTGGAACAGCTGAGTATAATCCCTGCACCATTGACGCAGCATACAAAGCTGAAGAGGCCTCATCTGCAATCCAAAAAATGGAATTGCATCAGAGGCTGCAATCATGAAACTAGTACTTCCATACACAGAGCCACTGAAGGAAATTAGAGAGCCTGAAGGTTAAGACAAGCTGACACCAGTCTTAACATTCTCTGCTCTGTTAAAGAAAGACTCATGGATACTGAGTTTATTTAGAAAGCCAAGAAAGAACACTTTAAAGGGACAGTCAAGTATAAAATAAACTTTTATTATTCAGATAGGACTTTTAATTTTAATTGACTTTTCAATTTACTTTTATCATCAAATTTGCTTTTTTCTCTTGGTATTCTTAGTTTAAACTAAACATAGGTAGGCTCATATGCTAATTTCTAATCCTTTGAGGGCTGCCTCTTATCACATGCTTTTTAAATCTCTTTTCAACACAAAGAGACAGAAAGTACACGTGGGCTATATAGATAACACTGTGTTCAGGCACAGAAAGTTATTTAAGATCTAGCACAATACAATGCTAAATTTAAGACAATAGATAATAAACAGTCACAGTCATGTGATCAGGGGGCTGGAAGAAGGTTCCTAGTTACAAGGTAATCACAAAGGTAAAAAGTACATTAATATAACTGTGTGGGTTATGCAAACCTGGGGAATGAGTAATAAAGGGATTATCTATCTTTTAAAACAATAACAATTCTATGGTTGACTGTCCCTTTAACTAAGGAACAACCACAGAACACTTTGGAAAATTCATCCTCCAACCATACTGTTGAAGAAACAACAAGAGCCGGTTGGTATGAGATTCTGCTAAAGAAAAAGACGGAGCTTTGACAAAGATTTCGTCCAGTGCTAAGATATAGATTGGTAACCTTGCCTCTCGAGGATTCCAAACTCCTTGTGCTGTCAAGAGACCCCCAAACAGCTCCCTAACCTGAGAGACGTGCATCTGTTATGATTACAGTCCAGGTAGGACAAACAAAGAAGGCCCCTTAAACAATAAGGTGATGGTATAACCACCAAGTCAATAAGAGTGGAGAGTTGGGATTTAAATATATCAGTTGTGATAGAGTATAATCCCTACACCATTGGTGCCACATGCAAAATTGTAAAGGTCTCATATGAAAACAAGCAAAAAGGATCGCGTCCGATACTGCAATCATGAGACCTAAAACTTCCATGCACATAGCCACTGAAGCGAATGATAAGAGACTGAAGGTTTAGACAAGCTGAAACCAATCTCAAATGTCTCTTAGGCTGAAGAGGATTTCTAATACACCTATCACTTTAAAAAGCAGGTGAGAATTTTGATTGTATATACAAAAAAACAAAATGAACGAAAATAAAACCTAATGGATACTTCTATTATAGCTGCATAAAATGTGATTATCAACATTCCATGAGGCTAATATTTAGCATCCTAATTTATAAATAAATTACTAGCTCCAAAAAAAATCCTGTATGTTTCACAGACTCTACCAACCTTGACAAATATTTAGCCACAAATAAAGTCGCTTAAAAAGAGCACTGAATTACTGACTCAAGGCATGTATACAAACAATATATAACAACTTTAATTAAAAAGTGCCCAATCCATAGCTGAAAGTGTCTAATATAATAAAAGTATATACTTACCGTGTAAGACATCCATCCACATATAGCAGACAGCCAAACCAGTACTGAAACATATAAGCAGAGGTAATGGTAGAGGAGTATAATGTTGATCTATAAATAGAGGCAGCAGATAAATCCCTGCAACCAATTTTACAGAGAGCCTTAGAATAGATTTCCCATAGGTGAAAACATGGCGTCATCAGGCAATACTCCATTCACATACCTCAGACAAACACTGTACTTTGAGAGGAACTGGGCTTTAATATGCTTAGAAGCACCTATCACAGAAGAAAAATCAAGGACAACTTGCTTCACCACCTCCATCACCACCTCCATCAGAGGCAAAGATTGTAAAACTAAGGTATGAGTGAGGTGGGAGGTGTATTTATAGGCATTTTGAGGTTTGGGAAACTTTGCCCCCTCCTGGTAGCAATGTAAATCCCATACGTCACTAGCTCATGGACTCTTGCCACTTACATGAAAGAAAAACAAACAGTATGCTTATTATTTTCTTACCTGGCATGGAGAGTCCACAAATCCATTCAATTACTAGTGGGAATTCAACTCCTGGCCACCAGGTGGAGACAAAGAACACCCCAGCAAAGCTTTAAGTATCCTCCCACAATCCCCAGTCATTCAGCCGAGGAAATATGGAAAGAGAAGAGGACTCAAAGGGTATAGAGGTGCCTGAAGTTTAGAAAATAAGAAAAGCCGTCTTAAAAATTAAGGGTGGGTTGTGAACTCTCCATGCCAGGAAAGAAAAGATTTTATCAGGTAAGCATAAATTTTATTTTCTTTCCAATGGCATGGACAGTCCACGAATCCATTCAATTGCTAGTGGGAACCAATACGCAAGCTAGAGGACACAGAAAGGAAGGGAGGGAGAAACAAGACAGGCAGACCCAAACAGAAGGCACCACTGCTTGAAGACCTTTCCTCGCCAAGGAAGCCTCAGCTTGAGGCAAAAAACATTGACTCAGAAAAAATAGAAAATAATGCAACGAGGGCCAAGAAGCCACCTTGCAGAACTGTTCCACAGAAGCCTTATTTATAAAAGCCCAAGAAAAGAACACAGCCGTGGAGGGAAGAGCTGTAATTCTCTAAGAAGGCGGATGTCCAGCCAACCAAAAAGCACTTCTCAGTCAAAAGGAAGAGGCTATCTGGCCCTTACGATTACAGGAGAAAACAAAAAAAAGGCAGAGGATTGACAAAAACCCTAGATGCCTGCTGATAGAGCGTCAGAGCATGCACAACATCCCTGTCGAGCAACAACGTCCCATCTGAGAAGAAAGATTTGGACAGATGAAGGAACTGCTGTTTGTAGATAAAAAATATGGTCCAAAACGCCTTCGGAAGCAATCCCAAATAGTACAAAGACCCGCCCTATCCGCATGAAATATAAAAATTGAGGAGGGTCACACAGTACAGCGGAAAACTCAGACTCTACGAGTAGAGAAAAGCAAGAAGGAACCAAACCTTCCAAAATAACATTTAAATATCAACAGAAACATAGGCTCACACAGAGCCTGATGTAAAACCCTAAGAACAAGATTAAGGATCCAAGGAGGAGCAACTGTCTTAAACCAAGGCCTAATTCTGACCAAGGCCTGAACAAGGATTGAACATATGACAAAAAACTGACAGATGATTATGCAAAAGATCCTCCGGCCGAGATCTGACCCTTCAGAGAACTGACTCACAAGCCTTTCTCCAGGACCTCCTAAAGAAAAGACAAATGTGAGGAACTCTCACCGGACTCCAAGAGAAAACACCTAGATGCACACAAATAAGGGTATTTACACCATACCTTATGGCAAATCCTGTAAGATACTGGCTTACTAGCCTGAATCATAGTATCATTTTTTTTTTACTAAAAACCCACGTCTTGAAAAGACAAAGCGATCAATCTCCAAGCAGTCAGCTTCAGAGATCTAGGATTAGGAAGGGTGAAGAAACCCTGAAGGAGAAGGTCATTCCTCAGAGGCAACTTCCAAGAGGGAAGGGCCGCATCATTCACCAGGTCCACAAACCAGATTCTGCGCGGCCAGGCAGTGCAAATAAAATCACTGGCGCCCGCTCCTGTTAAAAACGAGCTATAACTCGAGGAAGAAAGGCAAACACGGAGAAAAACAGGTACACAAGATTGAAGTCTCAATGAACCCCCAGATCATTGATCAGAGCTGTTTGCAGATCTCTTGATCAAAACCCGTAATTAGGAAGGTTGGCGATAGACGAGATGCCATCAGAACCAACTGCGAAACTCCACACCTGAGAGTTATCATTCCAAAAGAAGAACCCACTCCCCCGGATGAAAAGACTGCCTTTTTAGACAATCCGCTTCCCAGTGGACCACCGCTGGGATGAGGATGGCAGAAATAATTGTGAGACTCCTCTCCTGATGGATGATATATGCCACGAAGTGACGTCTTCTGATTGAAATCTGACAAACCGGCCCAAACTCAGGCGAGGCCAAGCCTCTATGAAAATTTGTGAGAGAGAAGATCCCTCCGATTGCACTGGTCCTTTAAGCTCCTGTGTGAGTTCTTGGACTCCTCCTAGTGGTGGGAATTATATCCCACATGTTATGGAGCCCTATGAATTATTGTTATACAAAAGAAAACAATAGCCAATCAGCAGTGATGAGGTCATGCTCTGCTTTGCCCTGATCTCATGAGATTTCACTGAAATTGTGTGAGATTTCATAGTAAACTTCCTTCAACTAAATAGGTAAATAACATGACTGTCTTTTCATGCCAGATGCACACTCCCTTGCAAGCCCTGGGACTAGCATCCTGATTGGCTGCTAAACGTCTCTGTACAGTGGGGTACTTTAACATTTGGGTATCATATCATTTAAAAAAAAAAAAAAAAAAAAAGTCTAAACTGAGAACTAAATCTGAAATATTCAATTTACTGGATAACTATATTAAGCAGAAAAATAATTCTGGAGTAACTTAAAATCTCCTTTAATTTCTTTGCCACAAATTGGATCAGGCAAAGTAAATGAGTGACTGTAGAATGCGGTAACACTTCATACTTGTTTTATTTTACATTTGTCTCTTGAGGGTATAAATTACAACATAATTACATGCACTGTCTGTTGCTGAAGACTATTATCAAAACAGATTTTCTTATTTGCCATGATGTAATTCGTAAAGTTTCTATGTGTTATAATTTCTGTGAAAGAAGTGGATACCACAAGAATATCAATCTGCTCTACAGATCATCATCATCATCATCTGTTTTAAATAAACAAACAAATTATTATATTATTGTCATGCATTATTGAGTATTATTTAAATCTGTTAAATACATTTTATTATGAAACATATCAGGCATTTCCTTTTAGTTGTAATTTAAATATTACTTAAAGGGACACTGAACCCAAAAAAAAATTCATGATTCAGATAGAGCATGACATTTTAAGCAACTTTCTAATTTACTCCTATTATCAATATTTCTTCGTTCTCTTGCTATCTTTATTTTAAAAGCAGGAATGTAAAATCTTAGCAGCCAGACCATTTTAGGTTCAGCCCCATGGATAGCGCTTGCTTATTGGAGGCTTACATTTACCCACCAATAAGCAAGCATAACCCAGGTTTTTTTAAATAAAGATAGCAAGGGAACGAAGAAAAATTGATAATAGGAGTAAATTAGAAAGTTGCTTAAATTGAAAGCTTTATCCGAATCATGAAAGAAAAAAAATTGGGTTTAGTGTCCCTTTAAAATTTATTCCTTTAAATTTGTGAGCTTTCTAGACAACAATCTAGCCATTGTAATGCAGCGAACACCAAAATGTGTACATCATATCATTACACATTTTTTTAATAATTTGTTTATGTCTTAAAGCAGAGATGGCTAACCTTGGTACCCCAGATGTTTTGAAACTTAATTTCCCATGATGCTTAGGCACTCTGCAGTCTATTTGAGCATCATGGGAAATGTAGTTCTGGGGAAAAAAAGGGTGCCAAGGTTAGCCATCACTGGCTTAAAACATTATTGAAGTATTTTATTTATCTACAAAAGAGGATACTTTAAAATGCATTTCATTGTTTAGATCTTTTTTTGTTTATGTTTTTTTTTAAAAAAAGGTGCTATTGTTAATAAGACTTTTTTTCAAGCTAAGTTTATTGCAAATTACACAAAGATCAAGAACCAAAGGCATTCAAAGACACATCTATGGTATTGTTTTCATATATGTGTTACAAATAAACATAACAATATTATTGCTAGTCACTTTTACCTTTGATAAGCTAGTTTGTCAGATACATTTTAAGCAAGTAACTGTGCTAATATATGGCAAGAGCGAATCGGTGGATAATAAAAAAAAAATAAAAAAACTTTATTATAATGGTAAAGCACTGCAAGTGGACACAAATACATATTGGGCAATTATAGAATACATTTTGTACAATTTATCTACCTAAAAGTCTGTCCCTAAGGGGAAGTGTAAAGATGTTAAACTTCGAAATATGCATGGAAGAGAGGGAGAGAAAACTGCCATTGGCAGAGCAAACTACAGCTTATTTTAAAGGGACACAAACCCACATTTTTTCTTTCATGATTTAGAAAGAGCATGGCATTTTAAACAACTTTCTAATTTACTTATATTATTTAATTTGCTTCATTCTCCTAATATCCTTTGCTGAAAAGCATATCTAGATAGGCTCAGTAGCTGCTGATTGGTGGCTGCACATAGATGCCTCGTGTGATTGGCTCACCCATGTGCATTGCTATTTCATCAACAAAGGATATCTAAAGACTGAAGCAAATTAGATAATAGAAGTAAATTGGGATTTTGTTTAAAATTATACTGTCTACCTGAATCATTAAAGAAATTTTTTTAGTTTAGTGTCCCTTTAATGCTTGTGGATATGGCTGTCGTCCCAGTAGAACACTGGGAGTTTGCCTTGGCTAATACAGACAACGGAGCCACAGAAACAAAGCCACAGAAAATGTTGGTTTGTTCAGCATAGGAACAACAATTTTCAATGTAATATATTTTTAAACATCTTTTAGATGAAACCGTAAATATATTTGAATAATAACTTATCTCTGTTACACAGGTACACCCAAAATATAATTTCAGTACCATGTTTTATATATTAAAAGGGACAGTCTACTTGATTTTTTTTACTATTTAAAAAGATAGATACCCATTTTCCAGCTTTGTATAACCAACATTGTTATATTAATATACTTTATATAGTTTGCATGTTTCTAAGCCCCAGCAGGTTGTATATATATATATATATATATATATATATATATATATATATATATATATATATATATATATATATATATATAGATATAGATATAGATAGATATAGATAGATAAACATTGTGTTTACCCGGTGGAGAATGATAATGGTTATGCAATAACCAGCACTGATTGGCTAAAATGCAAGATTGTAAAAAGCACTGAGATAAGGGGCAGTCTGCAGTGGCTTAGATACAGGTAATCATAAAGGTAAAAGTATATTAATATAGCAGTGTTGGTTGTGCAATATTGGTGAATGTGTATTGTGTAAAAAAAAGATTATTTTTTTTAAACCATAAAAATTTTCAAGTTGACTGTCCCTTTAACAAAATACACAGGAAAAAAGCTCAAATTCACCTAGGTGATCAGAAGTTGATTATGTTTTGTTGGGTTTTTTTTTGTTCTACCTATTTTACACAGATGCATGAAAGCATGTCTGTAATTACCACTCGAGGACAAGCTTACCTGTGTTACTGGACACAGTAATTTATACACAACATATGATTCCAACAAAAGTTAAACAATAAAAAGTATTACTGTCCTCTCCATATACAGATCATGTTTGCTATACAGAAAATATAACATTTTGAATATACAATTGTCAAGACAAAACTAAGTACTGTAAACTCCAGCTGAAGCAAATGGGGCATTATAAAGAACCTTTCGCTATGATATGTTGCTTTGTCAGAAATTATAATATAATACATTTCCTTAAAGGGGCATATAATTAAATGCAAGTGAATACATTGCAGTTTTTAAATACAACAATTTTTTGCAATACTTATGCATTAACCCTTTAATCTGTATCACCTATGTGTATCCCAAAAATGGTAATCTTCACGAAAAACACAAAATAAATAGAAATGGAAAAAAAAAGGAATAGTATGAGGAAAAAAGGAATAACAAACTTAAATTATGCTTATCTGATCATTTTCTTTTCTTCTGTACGGGGAGAGTCCACAGCTGCATTCATTACTTTTGGGAAATACAGAACCTGGCCACCAGGAGGAGGCAAAGACACCCCAGCCAAAGGCTTAAATACCTCCCTCACTTCCTTCATCCCCCAGTCATTCTGCCAAGGGTACAAGGAACAGTAGGAGAAACATTAGGGGGAAAAAAGGTGCCAGACGAACGAATAAGAAAAATATCTTAAGGCTTAAAAAACGTGCAGGAAGCTGTGAACTCTCCCCGTACAGAAGAAAGGAAATTTATGCTTACCTGATAAATCGATTTCTTCTACGATACGTCGAGTCCACAGATTTCATCCTTACTTGTGGGATATTATCCTCCTGCTAACAGGAAGTGGCAAAGAGCACCACAGCAGAGCTGTATATATAGCTCCTCCCTTCCCTCCACCCCCAGTCATTCGACCGAAGGTTTAGGAAGAGAAAGGAAAAGCTAAAAGGTGCAGAGGTGACTGAAGTTATAAAAATAAAATATAATCTGTCTTAAAATGACAGGGAGGGCCGTGGACTCGTCGTATCGTAGAAGAAATCAATTTATCAGGTAAGCATAAATTTCCTTTTCTTCTACAAGATACGACAAGTCCACGGATTTCATCCTTACTTGTGGGATACAATACCAAACCTACAGGAGACGGATGAAAGGGAGGGAAAAGACAGAGACCTAAACGGAAGGCACCAATGCTTGAAGAACTGTTCTCCCAAAAAAAGCCTCAGAAGAAGCAAAAAGTATCAAATTTGGAAAATTTGGAAAAAGTATGAAGGGACAACCAAGTCGCAGCCTTACAAATCTGTTCTACAGAAGCATCGTTTTTAAAGGCCCATGTGGAAGCCACAGCCCTAGTAGAATGAGCCGTAATTCTTTCAGGAGGCTGCTGTCCAGCAGTCTCATATGCCAGGCGGATGATACTCCTCAGCCAAAAAGAAAGAGGTAGCCGTAGCTTTCTGACCCCTACGCTTTCCAGAATAAACAATGAATAATGAAGATGATTGACTGAAATCATTAGTCGCCTGTAAGTAAAACTTCAAAGCATGGACCATGTAACAGACGCTCCTTCTTAGAAGAAGGATTAGGACACAAGGAAGGAACAACAATTTCCTGATTAATATTCTTATTTGAAACAACCTTAGGAAGAAATCCAGGTTTAGTACGTAAAACCACCTTATCCGAATGAAATATAAGATAAGGCGAATCACATTGTAACGCTGAAAGCTCAGAAACTCTTCGAGCAGAAGAAATAGCAACTAAAAACAAAACTTTCCAAGATAACAATTTAATATCTATGGAATGCATGGGTTCAAACAGAACCCCTTGAAGAACTCGAAGAACTAAATTCAAACTCCAGGGAGGAGCAATTGGTCTAAATACAGGCTTAATTCTAGTTAGAGCCTGACAAAAAGACTGAACATCAGGCACATCTGCCAAACGTTTGTGGAGCAAAATTGACAAAGCAGAAATTTGTCCCTTTAAAGAACTTGCTGATAACTCTTTCTCCAATCCTTCTTGGAGAAAAGACAGAATCCTGGGAATCCTAACTTTACGCCATGAGTAACCCTTGGATTTACACCAATAAAGATATTTACGCCATATCTTATGATAGATTTTTCTAGTGACAGGCTTTCGAGCCTGTATCAAAGTATTGATGACCGAATCAGAGAATCCTCACTTAGATAAAATCAAGCGTTCAATCTCCAAGCAGTCAGCTGCAGAGAAATTAGATTTGGATGTTGGAAAGGACCTTGAATGAGAAGGTCCTGTCTCAAAGGAAGTTTCCGCTGTGGCAGAGAGGACATGTTCACTAAATCCGCATACCAAGTCCTGCGTGGCCACGCAGGTGCTATCAGGATTACTGAAGCTCTCTCCTGTTTGATCCGAGCAATCACACGTGGAAGGAGAGGAAACGGTGGAAACACATAAGCTAGGCTGAACGACCAAGGCACTGCCCAAGGCATCTATCAGTTCGGCCTGGGGATCCCTCGACCTGTATCCGTAACGTGGAAGCTTGGCATTCTGACGAGATGCCATCAGATCCATTTTCCAGATAGGCGCCACTTCATATTTACCGAGTCTATCAGAGTCCCCAAGAAGGGAACCCTTGATACGTGGAACTAGTGAACTCTTTTCTATGTTCACCTTCCAACCGTGAGTTCACAGGAAAGACAATACTATGTCCGTGTGTGAAGTTTGTCAAATAATAAGTTGACGCCCTGAATCAGATATCTCACTTTACCTCTTCCTATTACTAACACAGGCAAAGAGAATGACTGGGGGTGGAGGGAAGGGAGGAGCTATATATACAGCTCTGCTGTGGTGCTCTTTGCCACTCTCCTGTTAGCAGGAGGATTAATATTCCCACAAGTAAGGATGAAATTCGTGGACTCGTCGTATCTTGTAGAAGAAAAAGAAAATTATCAAGTAAGCATAATTTTAAGTTTTCTTCTTAAAACGGGGAGAGTCCACAGCTACATTCATTACCTTTTTTAAAAATTAAAACCCAAGCTTATAGAGGACACTGAATGCAAAACGGGCGGGAACAAAAAGGCCTGCACAACCGGAATCCCGACAAAAAACTACTTCAAAAGAGCAGGAAGAAACAAAACATGGAAAGAGGACAAGGTAACTGCCCATCAATTAGAATCATAAGGATCCCTCTCTTAGCGATCTTTCATAAATTCTGGACTCCACTAGAGCACAAAAGCCTCTGAGGAAACAAAAGTCCCACTTAACAGAAGCACACAAAATTAAAACCCTCTACTTGATCAATGGCAAGGGAAACAACAAACGAACTCCCACACCACATTCTCCTTAAATAAAAGGAAAAGAAGAATCAGATAAGAAGGTCTGAAAGAACCCTCCAGAAACAATCCCCGAAAATTCAAGGACAAAACAGAGAGAGAGGCCCCTAGCATATAACTCGAAAAAAGAGCGGACTACCCAGGCTGCAAAGAGAGACAAAGTCCTGTAGGAAATACCCTACCGACGGAGGAAAGCAAAGAAAGGAAATATTCCAGACCACCTTCCAACATGGACCCAAAAGGAACAAATGAAAAACCTTAACCAGAACCGAGAGTCCCCGAAGGACAAACGTAGGACAAACTATCTCACCATAGACAGTTATCTGGTACAGATAAAACTGAACGCCCGTAGGTCCAAAAAACCCCGGGTAGCAGATACAGGAAACAGAATAGTAATATCTGTTTACACACCAAACAAAAGCCGCAGACTTCCCTCAGATAGGCAGTCAGACTAAACGTCAAAACCATAATAACTAGCCAACGGAGTAGCTAGCGAACTCGTACCAGGACATTCAGGAAAGGAACCAAAGAAAAACTCAGAAAGCTAAAAAACGGGGAAGGGGAGGACAACACACTGACCAATAAGGAAGAACCAACTACCCGCTAAGGGAAGGTTCCTTACTGGAAAGTCTCACCAACCTAAGGAAAGTATTACTCGGGAGACAAGTCAAAGCCAAAAATTATTATTATTATTATTATCGGTTTATTTTGTAGAGCGCCAACAGATCCGCACCGCTAACAAAATAGAGCAGTCAGAATTCCTGACCCCTACACTGATCGAACTGACTACCACAGAGCAACTGGCAAGGACCAAAGGACAAGAGAGATTAAAAACTCCCAGCATCAACAAGGCCCCGGAGACTAAGATTAAACGATCCTCCCAGCGATGATTTCTAAAGGAAAAGAAGGAGGAAAGAGGCACCGGACACCCAGAGAGACTAGCTCGGGTTCCAGGATACTTATCCCCTTCTTCCCCTCAGAAACCCGATGAGAGGGTACACCTTCGGACAAGAAAAACCCTCTATCCACTGAACTCCTAGAGGCAGAAGAGGAAAAACTACCTCCGGAGGAGCCAACTGGAAAGTTGCGGTAGACCAGATCCATCCAAATAGAAAGAAAATGAAGAAACCCAGGAAATACTCCAGCAGAGAAAATCCCAGGAAAAACTTCCTTCATCTTTCCAAAAGAGAGAAAAAGAACTACCCAGTAGGAATAAAGAGAATTCCCCCAGGCCTGGGAATACAAACCTGCTACAGGACGCCGGACATATCCAAGACTATTAAAATCTGGGAAAACAGGTTAACCAAATGCCAAGTCAAAAGACAAGGGCTAGGTTAAAAAATCCAGACACCCCAAACCAAGAGCCGGATCAAAAAAGCCAATAACCTTGCGGAACCAACCACAAGTTTACTCTTTCTGAAATGAAATTGCACCAGAGTTGATGCAATCACTGCAAAACCCCCATGGGGTCTTGAACTCTGATCTCTCAGATGCATCCCAGTGACTGGTCACTTAGCCCCAAAGGGCTTCTAGGATAACACCTACCAAAGTCTGAAGACAAAAGAAGGAGCCAAAAGAGATCAGAACTCCAACCTTGGAAATTAATCGCTGATTGAGAAAATATGACAGTCTCTAAAGATCCAGTCTGGATTAAACCCGAGGAAAATCTATAGCACAAGGAATTAACGAATGGACAACCTTCCCTAAAAACTCAGAGCAGAGCGACGGGCAAGAGAGAGACTGCATAACAATCCAAAGATCCCCAAGAAAAAGGATCAAAAAAGAGGATACTGCAAGGAAAAAGCAGTCCTGAAGAACCGGGTCTCCTCAACAGATGACAAGAAGTCCTACCACCAAAAGGCAAGAGAAGCAAAAAGTACAGCAAACCTCAATAAAGAGAGAAAAAGGCACTGGCGAAGGAGATCTAAAATAGGACAATTCGATCCACAAAGGAGTACCAATAGAGAGGAACAATCACTCCTACTGAAGATCTAAAAGCAGTCATCTGATCCCCCTCAGAAGAGAGGACTCCAACTCCTGTCCAAAGGACCTCAGAACTACAAATATACTGCCACAGCAGGATTCGTAAACCCAGCTAGCCATGCAAGCTATGCAGGGACAAAAACACTTAGTATTGAGTATGAACCAACGTCGGACCGGCCCACCATGATGAATTAAACTAGGACCAGCCTGAATATAGGAAAGAAGGGCCTCCTATAACTTGTAAACACAAGAAAACAACCTCTTTAATAAGAAGTAAGCAAACTTAGTACCCAAACAGTACAGCCTGTTAAGGATACAACAATGTGTCTGATAGAAAACAACAAAAGAACGAGTGAACTAGTACCCAACCAGGACCAGTCTGCTGACCAGGGTACAACCCGAACTGTTCAAGGGCTAACAAAGTTCTAAACCCTAGCAGGGCTAGACTAAACAAACAGACAAATAAGCTCTGAGGCTTAAACATTGTCTCTTAAAAAAAAAAAAATTCTTAGTGACTTTTGCCGGAAGCAACAACCATTGCGACCAGAAAAACCCCAAGTATCAAAATCCCAGAGAAGAAAAAATATCCTAAAAGGAAAAGTTTATAACAGTCTCGAGCTCCGGAAAAAAAAGAAACACATCCTAACCGGATCAAAATAAAGTAGGCAGTACCCACAGGTGAAACGCCAAAAAGGAATAGAACCCCTAACAGGGCCAGCCTGTCAGAGACCCGATTCCTCAAGAGCTCAGAACTGGGATTAGATGCACAAACAAAAGACAATCAGGAGTAGGATCCACATCCCTCGACTCGTCTAGCGCTGTTCGCCATCAGAAGACTAAGGATACGGTGGTAAAGACAGAAATCCTCCAAAGCCTCCAATACCTGCCTCAGCAGTACACGCAGACGTGTCAGTCTGAATTTATAGGCAAAACTCATCTCCAGCAGGGCATTTGAAGGCCCCAACCCTGATGGCTGTACCCCTGAAGCATCAGAGGGAACTGCTCCCCAGAGGAAAGACCAGTCTCACCTGTCGCTCCTGTTGGCCCTCAGGAAGCTGTAAATGCGCCCAATGCCAAAAATATGGCTATGCGCAATTAAGTAGCAACCTCTGGCGGAAATAAACCTCTTCCGGAGAAGGGATAACGGCATTTGGGACAACTGCCTATGTAGGAAAAGGAAATTTCAGGGAACGCACCTCACGGGAGACAGAATCCTCAGAGGCAGACGGCTCAGCGGTCTCTAATCTCTCCACAGAGGAAGAAAAGAGCACTCTATTATGGCATACGGAACATATTTGATTGGGCTGGATTACCCCTGGCCTCCAATACAATCTAAGCAGGAAACAGAATCTGAATCAGAGAAAATCCCCCCCCCCCCCAAAAAAAAAAAATCAGAATCCTCCATAACGTGACAGGGAAAATTTTAGACAAAAATAACTGGCACCTCAACACCCCAATGGCGGGGCACTCCCATCTTACTATGACCCACCAGAGATTTGCTCTAATACTATAACAGAAACTAAAACAGCCATTTTTCTGTACTGAATTTAATAACAATCACATATCATTTTAAAAGTATACTGGCAGTATGCATATTACATTATAATATAATATTTATGCTATCTTTCTTTTATCTTAAAGATTTTATCAGAACATAGCACAATTAATATTTTCTAGTCATCTCCTATGACCCAGACAGTAGAGAACTGACCCTCTCCACCGAACCACGACAAGAAAAACGGAAATGGAAAGGAAAAGCGCGCCAGGTTCCCCCATCAAGAACATGCGTAGCTCGAAAAAACCTGTACTTTCGTAAAAAGCCATGAGCCCCAACATCGCTACACATAAGCAGACAGAATCACATAGCATAATATAGATTAAGTCCCCCACTGTTCAATAACCCCCCCTCAGGAAGATATTAACCCTAGATTCCATAAAGATAAACGAAGTCACCCACTGAGACCCTGTGTTCTATCATTACATTATATTCCCACAGTGAAAGGAAAATTAAATGATCATACTGGAATTTATGTCGTGGAACAGTAACACGGTCCTTCAAGTTTGACATATAGTAGCGCCGCTTCTGACATGGATTTGAGTGAAGAAAGCAGGCAGCAAAACTCGTCAACGCTGATTGCTTATGGAGCTGTTAATATGAGTAGGATGGTTTCACAGAAAGACTCTCCCTGCATCTCCGGACTCTAACTTTTATCCATGCTCTCACTGAGAGGCTGACAGGACTACTTGAAACTCCAGTCCCTTCTCGAAGAGTACAACCTCAATAAGAAACTATTCTGTAATCTTCTGACACTTTCTCTGCCAACCTTCTGTGACAAAAGGAAAATAATGACTGGGGGGATGAGGGAAGAGGGGGAGGCATTTAAGTCATTTGGCTGGGGTGTCTTTGCCTCCTCCTGGTGGCCAGGTTCTGTATTTCCCAAAAGTAATGAAAGCAGCTGTGGACTCTCCCTCGTTTTAAGAAGAAAACACACATTTATTTACATATGGAAAAAGTTCATGCTAAAGTTATTTGAAAGAATCAAAGTAAGTAATTTATAATTTTCACAAACAGGTTACATTAAGATTCATAAGAGTGGGTTTAAAGCTTTCTTTGTTATTATTTTATGTTAAATTTCTTTCTTTACTTTTCTATTCAAAAAATGCAAAATGCAAAAACATAAAGTTTTTTTTAATCTAAGATTTTCAGATGATAGTTAGTCATTATTTAAAATGACCATGGGTTCATTTGATTGGATGCAACCACACAAATTATTTACTGCAGTTAGAAAGGGTTATAGTTTAATATACTATTATAATAAGTTATTCTAGAAGTATTAGAACTGCATACTTAAACCCATGAAATAAAAATGTTGGCTTAGCCAAAACTTTGCAAATCTTTCAGATTTAAAGGACCATTAAATACAAAAGACAATGCAATAAAAAACTTTCTCTGAATTTCAAAATTGTAGACTTTTTTTCTGACACATTTCAATTACTTCCATTTTCCTGCCCATGTATCATGTAACACCAATAACAGACTCAAGCACATTTTAGGCCCTCAAAACTGCCACAATGTGGCGATATATTCGAAAGGGGTGTGTTGCAGGATCAAGATTGCCTGTGAACAACAAAATTTATGCTTACCTGATAAATTTCTCTCTTTTGGTGTATCCCAGTCCACGGGTTCATCCATTACTTGTGGGATTTTCTCCTTCCAACAGGAAGATGCAGAGAGGACACCCACAGCAGAGCTGTCTATATAGCTCCTCCCTAACCCCCACCCCCAGCTCATGCGACTGAAGGCAAGTAAGAAAAAGGAGAAACTATAGGGTGCAGTGGTGACTGTAGTTTTAAAAAATAAAAACCACCCTGACTTAAAGTGACAGGGGCGGGCCCGTGGACTGGATACACACAAGAGAAAGAAATTTATCAGGTAAGCATACATTTTGTTTTCTCTTGTAAGGTGTATCCAGTCCCACGGTTTCATCCATTACTTGTGAGATACCCAATACCAAATCTTTAGGACACGGATGAAGGGAGGGAGAAGGCAGGAACTCAAACAGAAGGCACCACTGCCTGTAAGACCTTTCTCCAAAAATAGCCTCCAAGGAAGCAAAAGTATCAAATTTGTAGAATTTAGAAAAAGTATGGAGCGAAGACCAAGTCACGCCTCCTTGCAAATCTGTTCAACAGAAGCCTCATTTTTAAATGCCCATGTGGAAGCTACCGCCTCTAGTAGAGTGAGCTGTAATCCTTTCAGGAGGCTGCTGGCCAGCCAGTCTCATAACATAAACGGATTATGCTTCTCAGCCAAAAAGAAAGAGAAGTTACCAAAGCCTTGTGACCTCTCCCTCTTTCCAGAGTAGACAACAAACAAGGCAGATGTTTGACGAAAATCTTTAGTTGCTTGTAAGTAGAACTTTAAAGCACGAACCACATCCAGATTGTGCAACAACAGTTCCTTCTTGGAAGAAGGATTCGGACACAGAGAAGGAACAAACAATTTCCTGATTGATATGTTCTATTGGAAACAACCTTTAGGAAGAAACCCATGGCTTGGTACGTAACACCACCTTATCAGCATGAAAAATCAGATAGGGTGGAATCACACTGCAGAGCAGAAAACTCTGAAAACTCTTCGGGGCTGGAGAGATAGCAACTCGAAACAAAACTTTCCAAGATAAAGGTTTAATATCTAATGAATGCATAGGTTCAAACGGAACCCCTTGAAGAACTTTTAAGAACTAAATTTAAGCTCCATGGCGGAGCAACTGTTTAAATACCGGTTTGATTCTGACTAAAGCCTGACAAAACTCCAGAACGTCTGGAACATCTGCCAGACGCTTGTGAAAGAGAATAGACAGAGCAGATATCTGTCTTTTAAAGAACTAGCTGATAATCCTCTTATCCAATCCTTCTTGGAGAAAGATAGAATCCTAGGAATCTTGACCCTACTCCATGAGAAACCCTTGGCATCACACCAATTAAGATATTTACCACCATATCTTGTGATAGATCTTCCTGGTGACAGGCTCTCTAGTCTGGATCAAGGTATCAATAACAGACTCAGAAAAACCACACTTTGATAAGATCAAGCGTCAATCTCCCACGCAGTCAGGCATAGAGAAGTTAGATTTGAGTGTTTGAATGGACCCTGGATTAGAAGGTCCTGCCTCAATGGCAGAGGCCATGGTGGGCAGGATGACATGTCCACCAGATCTGCATACCAAGTCCTGCGAGGCCACGCAGGAGCAATTTAAAATCACCGAAGCTTTCTCCTGCCTTGATTCTGGCAATCAGACGCGGGAGAAGAGGAAACGGTGGAAACACATAAGCCAGGTTGAAAGACCAGGGCACTGCCTAGGGCATCTACTAGTGCTCGCCCGAGGATCCTTGACCTGGACCCGTAACAAGGAAGCTTGGCATTCATGACGGGACGCCATCAGATCCATAGATGAAATCAATTGGGCCAAATATCTCCGGGTGAAGCTCACATTCCCCCAGGTGAAAAGTCTGCCGACTTAGAAAATCCGCCTCCCAGTTTCTCTACTCCTGGGATATGGATAGCTGAGAGATGGCAAGAGTGCGCCTCTGCCCATAGAATTATCTTGGAAACCCTCCATCATTGCCAGGGAACTCCCTTGTCCACCCCCTGATCGGTTGATATAGGCTACCGTCGTGATGTTGTCCGACTGAAATCTGATGAACCTGACCGCATGCCAGTTGAGGCCATGCCTGAAGAGCATTGAATATCGCTCTTAGTTCCAGAATGTTTATCGGGAGGAGGGCCTCCTTCTGAGTCCACGAACCCTGAGCTTGTCGAGGGAGTTCCAGACCGCGCCCCAGCCCATTAAGGCTGGCATCTGTTGTCAACTATAGTCCACTCTGGCCTGCGGAAGCTCATTCCCTGGACAGATGGACCCCCGAGATAACCACCAGAGAAGAGAATCCCTGGTCTCTTGATCCAAATTTTGCAAGAGGAGACAAATCTGTGTAGTCCCCATTCCACTGATTGAGCAAGCAAAGTTGCAGTGGTCTGAGATGTAGGCGGGCAAACGGAAACAATGTCCATTGCCGCTACCATTAGGCGATTACTTCCATACACTGAGCACTGACGGCCGAGAAAATGGAATGAAGAGCACGCAGGAACTTAGCAGCTTTGATATCCTGACCTCTGTCAGAAAAAGTTTCATTTCTACTGAATCTATCAGAGTCCCTAGGAAGGAAACTTTTGTGAGAGGGGAGAGAGAACTCTTTTCTCTGTTCACCTTCCACCCTTGAGACCTCAGAAAGGCCAGAACAATGTCCGTATGGGACTTGGCGATTTGAAAGAGTCGACGTCTGGATTAAGTTGTCGTCGAGGTAAGGAGCACAGCCTATGCCCCCGCGGCCTTAGGACCGCCAGTAGGGACCCTAGAACCTTCGTAAAGATTATTGGCGCCGTGGCTAACCCGAAGGGAAGAGCCACAAACTGGTAATGCCTGTCTAGGAAGGCGAACCTGAGGAACTGATGATGATTTCTGTGAATAGGAAATGTGCAGATAAGCATCCTTTAGTCCACCGGTAATCATATATTGACCCTCCTGGATATAGGAAGAATGGTTTGGATTGTCTCCATCTTGAAGGATGGGACCCTGAGGAATTTGTTTAGGATCTTGAGATCCAAGATTGTCTGAAAGTTCCCTCTTTTTTGGGAAACTATACATAGATTTGAATAGAAACCATACCCCTGTTCTCCCTTGGAACTGGGTGGATCACTCACATAACCAGTAGGTCTTGGACGCAATGTAAGAATGCCTCTCTCTTTATCTGGTTTGCAGATAGTTGAGAGAGATGTAATCTCCCTTTGGTGATGAACCTTTGAATTCGAGAAGATATCCCTGGGAAACAATCTCCACTGCCAGGATCCTGAACGTCTCTTACCCAAGCTGGGCGAAGAGAGAAAGTCTGCCCCCACACTAGATCCGGTCCCGGATCGGGGGGCTACTCCTTCATGCTGTTTTAGGGGACAGTAGCTGGCTTTTTAGCCTGTTTCCCCTTGTTCCAAGCCTGGTTAGGTCTCCAGACTGGCTTGGACTGGGCGAAAGTACCGTCTTGTTTTGTACTAAGGGAAGCGGAAGCCGCGCCACTCTGAAGTTTCGAAGGAGCTAAAATTAGTCTGTCTGTTCTTTAACTTAGTAGACTTATCCTGGGGAAGAGGCGTGACCCTTTTCCCCCAGTAATATCAGAAATGATCTCCTTCAGATCAGGCCCGAATAGGTTCTTTCCTTTGAAGGGGATGTTAAGAAGCTTAGACTTTGAATAAACATCTCGCTGACCAGGACTTAAGCCATAGCGCCCCTACGCACCATGATGGCAAAACCTGAATTTTTAACCGCAAGTTTAGTTAACTGAAACACCGGCGTCTGAAATAAAGGAATTAGCAAGTTTAAGAGCTTTAATCCTGTCTAAAATCTCATCCCACGGAGTCTCCACTTGTAGAGCCTCTTCTAGAGACTCGAACCAAAAGGCCGCTGCAGCCGTAACTGGAGCAATGCATGCGAGAGGGCTGTAGAAGAAAACCTGATGTAAGAAAAATTTTCTTTAGGAGACCCTCCAATTTTTATCCATAGGATCTTTGAAAGCACACACTGTCTTCAATCGGAATAGTTGTCGCTTAGCTAAAGTAGAAATAACTCCCTCCACCTTGGGGACTGTTTGCCACGAGGTCCCGTATAGGTGTCAGCTATGGGGAACATCTTTTTTTAAACACAGGAGGGGGAGAGAACGTATAACCTGGCATATCCCATTCCTTAGTTAAATTTCCAAAATACCTTTTAGGGACTGGGAAAACATCAGTGTAAACAGGCACAGCAAATTATTTGTCCATTTTACACAATTTCTCTGGTACCTACAATGGGGTCACAATCATCAGGAGTCGTTAAGACCTCCCTCAACAATAAACGGAGGTGTTCAAGCTTAAATTTAAATGTTGACATGTCAGAGTCGGGCGAAGTAATAACTTCCCTGAATCTGAAAGATCACCCTCAGATATCAAATCCCTTGCGCCAACTTCGGAACATTGTGAGGGCATAACGGACATATCTACTAAGCGTCAGAAAGCTCTGTATTTGTTCTAGCCCCAGAGCTGTCTCGCTTTCCTTGTAACCCTGGCAGTTTAGACAACACTCTGTGAGAGTAGAACTCATAACTGCCCGCCATGTCTCGTAAAGTAAAAGAATTAGACGCGCTAGACGCATTCTGGCGTCATTTGTGCGGGTTATTAAAGGTTCTGACCCATGGGGAGAGCTAGATGGCATAATCTCCCTTCTTACAGTCTGAGAATCCCTCTGGTGATATATTTTTTAAAGCCACAATATGGTCTTTGTAATTATAGATAGTTCAGTACTAGTGTACATCATTCTAAGAGGGGGTTCCACAATGGATCTAAACATATTGAACAGGTAGATTCTTCTACGTCAGACATGTTTAACAGACTAGCAAAGACACAAGCAAGTTTGGAAAACACTTTATTAAAGTAAAAAAACAGCAATTTCCTCAAACCGGGTACTGTATCTTTAAGAGAAAAAAAGTAGCACTTAAACTACAAAATAGTGAAAAAAAGTAGTAAACGCTTCGAAATTTTTACAGTGTGTATATGAGACCAAGGTAATATTGCACCCACTTGCAAATGGACGATTAACCCTTTGGCCCCCAAACCGGATTGAAAAAACGTCTACCACCGGTATAAAACCGCTAAACACCTCAACAAAGCTCTGCTGTGGCGCCTACCTGCCCTTAGGGACGAACAGGAATGGAAGAAACCCTCCTTAGTGGTCCTCAGACACAGCAGGAATCCCAGAATGAAAGCAACTGCGCAACTGAGGTGCGAAAATAGGCCCCTCCCACCACACTCGATGTCAGAGGGGCCTTAAAGAAACACTCCTAGGAGTTTCTGAAAAAGCCATGTGGACAATTAAAACCCAAAAACAAAGTTTAAACACTCTCAAAAAACGATCTTCATGTGTAAAAAAGAAAACGTTTTTAACACCTTAATCACCAGAAACAAATAACATGAGTATTACCCAACCTTGCAAGCTTGATCCCAGTCGTTTTTTAAATCCCTGCATCTAGCTTACCACATTTCCAAAAAGGCTCTGTCAGCATTTTCTAGACTTTATCATCTCTCTAGAAACAGTTATACTGAACATACCTCAAAGCAGGCAATCTGCAGGCCGTTCCCCCAGCTGAAGTTTTGCCATACTCTTCAGTTATGTGTGAGAACAGCAATGGACCTTAGTTACAATCCGCTAAGATCATAATCCTCCAGGCAGAATTCTTCTTCCAATTTCTGCCTGAGAGCAAACAGTACAACGCCGGTACCGTTTAAAATAACAAACTCTTGATTGAAGATGAAAACTACACTAAATCACCACATATCTCTTTATACTTCCTATCTTGTCGAGAGCTTGCAAAGAGAATGACTGGGGGTGGGGGTTAGGGGAGGAGCTATATAGACAGCTCTGCTGTGGGTGTCCTCTTTGCAACTTCCTGTTGGGAAGGAGAATATCCAACAAGTAATGGATGAACCCCGTGGACTGGATACACCTTCACAAGAGAAATATTAAAAACTGCTAACACGTGTCTGAAGTCAAGTCTCACGAGAGTGGTTTTAATATACCCATCTCAATGAGTGGCGATATATACCAAGCAGCATCGCCACCTACATTGAAGGTTGTAAAGTAAATAATCCCTTTACACAGTATTGCATGACAATACAATTTATGCCGGGTCCATGGTGTAGTATTTAACATCCAAAGTGTTCACCTTAAACTTCAAAATCCAAAGTGGCAACTCATAGGTAATAAAGCACTATCAGGAGTGCTAAAAAGGCAGACCGATACTCAGAGTCATCTGGCAGACTCCCCTCAGCAGATCAACAAGCTCTCGTCACAGTGATGCTCGTATCAGCATGTAGTTGGTAGAACGTCACAACAGAAGCTTGTATGTTGATTTCACAATAAAAGCATTTATTAAACAAAACGCTTTTATCAGTGCTCAGCACTGTTTATCCAGGCTTAAAAATAATCATAAAAATCATAAAATACACTCCTGTTGTAAACAAAGGTCACCTAAACAATATTACCTAAAAATATTTATAATTTGCAATTTACATATACAAAATATGAATGCACAATATTCTATATACAATGTATATAAAAGTATAGCATAATGCACAAACAAATATAAATGCACAATATTCTATATACAATGTATATAAAAAGAAAAAAAGCATAATAAAAATACATCTGCAAGTATATGATCATAAATATCTTTTGTTTAGTTGTAGGGGGGTGAGGTTTTGACACTTTGTTGCACACTTTAAAAAAAATGACATGGGACACATTTTTCTAGCAATATCTGTAAAAAAGCTATTGAATTTTTTTTTTACTTTTTACTGAAAGTGGTTCTATCAAATCAGTGGACTGTAATAGTTGTTAAGACTATTCTAGTAATCGCTGGTTCTGGAAACATTATGTACTGTATAGTCCGTTTAAATTATAAGGAGAAACTACAGTAATTTGGATGATTTTAAGATACAAAGCCAAATAGTAAAGGATTTTTAGAAAAACACTACCCTAACTCAGTAGTTGAAAAAGGATATTTACGTGCTTTTAATGATGCTCTCGAGACATATTTCAATGGTCCTATAAGATCAGAATCTTGTAATCAGGAAAGTAGGAGTGTAGTGAAACAAGGAAGTGTGTTTATCACTAAATATAATAACAAAATACAAAAAAATCCTTAGAAAACATTGGAGTGTAGATGTGTCTATAAACAGGCACCTACTTTAAAGAAACTATTGTCAACTAGTAAAGTGGTGCTCCATAGGATCATGTCAAATACTGAGAAAGAAAAAAAAAAGAAAGAAAAGAAAAAAAAACTGGCAACATGTTTAATTTTTTATTTAAAAAACGGATCGTACAGGTGTATGAAGAAAAGATGCACCATGTGTCCATTACACGTGGTTGTACCAATTTTAAATCTAATGTCACAGGTGAGGTCTTTCCTATTAATGGTAGAATGACATGTACATCTAATTATTTAATAGCAGGACCAGCCAAACGGGAGCCCTATCTTACAAAAAAAACTGGGAAAGATCTCAAACAAATGACAAAACGAGGAGATAACCCACATGTCTTAATGAGGTGCACCATTCAAATTATCAGACTGAAAGTCCATATCTGTTTACGATAGGATCATTCAATAACTGAAAAAGATGTCAAAGCAACACGCTAAAGCATGCAATCCTGTAACGAAAGGCACAACATTTCGGAACAGTTACACCCGCGGGGACCTGTAGAGGCCCAACACCAAGGCGGCAGACCCGGGACAATAGGGCATGAGCACAATCTCAAAATTAACGTCTGGGACTCTGCAGACGGACCATCGCTAACATTATCTGGAAGCTAAAACATGCTGCAACCTCCGGGGGGAACACGCCACCCAGGATGGAGGAACCAAATACTCTGTTACCCGCATGTGTAGAAGTATTGAATTGGTAGGGAACTTGCCTCTTGGAGGACAGGGTCCCCAGAGACGGACGGCTCAGAAGTCCCCTGATTCACCCAAGACCGAGGAACCAGGCGCTCTAATATGGCATATGGAACAAAACTGGTTGACATGTGTCAACAAGGCCAATACGGAGTCATCACCGGACATAGAATCTGAAATTAAAAATAGTCTTGGTATCAGAATCCTCTGTAACTAAATCTGAGCATCAGTCTCAGCATCAGAATCCCTCCATACTGGATAGAGAAAATAGCAATATGGACTAAAGTATTAAAACAAAAACGGCACCTGACACCAACACATGGCTGAGGCACTCACCACCTCCTAGGACCAGACCCCTGCGGACTAGAATACTCCTTCGCCACATGGTCAGGAATGCGGAAATTGGGAAAACGGAGCGTAACCACGGCCCGAACACAAGTGAACCGTACAGTCTAAAAAGCATGTCCAACCAAAAGGCTGCGTCACTTCCAAGGCCTCAAAGTTCTAACCATGAGTCATAAACATCACACATAAGCAGGTTGAATCACATAAACAAACATGATTATAAACCCCCTTATTCAATAACCCCCTCAGGAGAAATTAACCCTCGAATCCAAGATACTAACAAGGACTCACTGAGACCCCTTATTGTCATATAGTTAGACCCGCAACGGTGTGTGTAGCCTCTCGGGAAAACATTCACATTACAAGTACATTAACGATAAAGTAAAATTAAACCGATCTTACTGGAATCTACGCCGTGGAACAGGAACACAGCCTTCCAGGTGTGACGAATAGTGGCATTGCTCAGCCATGGACTTGAGAAGAAAGCAGGCAGTGGAGCGAAGTTAGACAACACTGATTGCTTGAGGAGCTGTTAATATGAGTTGGGATGTTTTCGCAGGGAGACTCTCCCTGCATTTCCGGACTCTAACTTTCATCCAAGATTTCAAAATCTTTTTCGACTCCCGATGTCGATAAGGAAGAGTAGACACTATCTGAGTCTAAGGTTCTCTGCCCTTTAACAAATCCCAGACGGCACCCCAGCCTAGCAGGTTGGCGTCTGAGGTCAGAATCTCCCAGGAAGGTCTCAGAAAACATGTGCCCCGAGACAGATGTTCCTGAGACAACTACCCTGGAAGAGAATCTCTTGTCGACTGATCTAGATCTATCCCCTCAGTAGATCCGCATGATCCCCGTTCCATTGTTAAGCATGCACACCTGCAGAACTCTCAAAGGGACCGAATAAGGAAAACATGTCCATAGAAACGACCATTAGACCAATTACCTCCATCCGTGGAGCCACGAAGGGCTGAACATTGAACTCAAGAAGGTAAGAGGAGAATACTTGATTTTCTGATATCTGTGTCAGAAAAAAATCAAAGACAGAGAATATTATGGTCCCTAAAGACCTATCCATCCCGTGAAATATGGAAAAGACAACAAAAACTCTGAATGAGAGTTTGTCTATCTATTAACCTTAAAGCGCCAGAAACCAAATGACCCTGGAAAAGGCGACCTTGTAATTCCCACCAGAAGGATACAAAAATCAGGGATCCGAGTCGATTCGGAAATTTAATTCTCAAGAACTTGAAGATGCACGTCTCTAAGTCTATGGAAGAAAGGGAACTGACCCTCCTAGTCCAGGGAAAAACTAATTATTCCCCCAGTCAGAGGACGATATGAGAAAAAACTTGCAGAGACACTTCCTCAGAAAAGGAAGGTATTAGAAACTACTAAGATGCAAGACCACCGACTAACTGAGACATCTCGTAACCATGCTTTAAGGAAAAAGCACAATTAAGCCCCCACAAGTCCTTGATTGGGTGACAAGCCCTTCATGCTGAATTAAACTCAGCAAGCAGGACTAACTCTGACATCCTTAAAGGACCATGTCAATACAGTAGATTTGCATAATCAACAAATAGATGATAAGAAGACAATGCAATAGCAACTTAGTCTGAACTTCAAATGAGAAGATTTTTTTAAATAAATTGCCAAGGTTATGTCTATTTCCACTCCCACTGTATCATTTGACAGCCATCAGCAATGACAAATGCATATACATATATGCTGTATATCCATACACGTGCTCAGTAGGAGCTGGAGACTCAAAAAGTGTAAATATTAAAAAGACTGCACATTTTGTTAATGCAAGTAAATTGTAAAGAAGTTTAAAATTGCATGCTGTATCTGAATCATGAAGTCTTCATTTGACTTGAGTGCCCCTTTAAGGTCTATGTAGAAAACAGAATTTATGTTTACCTGATAAATTACTTTCTCCAACGGTGTGTCCGGTTCCACGGCGTCATCCTTACTTGTGGGATATTCTCTTCCCCAACAGGAAATGGCAAAGAGCCCAGCAAAGCTGGTCACATGATCCCTCCTAGGCTCCGCCTACCCCAGTCATTCGACCGACCGTTAAGGAGGAATATTTGCATAGGGAGAAACCATATGGTACCCGTGGTGATGTAGTTAAAGAAAATAAATTATCAGACCTGATTAAAAAAAAACCAGGGCGGGGCCGTGGACCGGACACACCGTTGGAGAAAGTAATTTATCAGGTAAACATAAATTCTGTTTTCTCCAACATAGGTGTGTCCGGCTCCACGGCGTCATCCTTACTTGTGGGAACCAATACCAAAGCTTTAGGACACGGATGAAGGGAGGGAGCAAATCAGGTCACCTAAATGGAAGGCACCACGGCTTGCAAAACCTTTCCTCCCCAAAAAATAGCCTCAGAAGAAGCAAAAGTATCAAACTTGTAAAATTTGGTAAAAGTGTGCAGTGAAGACAAGTCGCTGCCCTACATATCTGATCACAGAAGCCTCGTTCTTGAAGGCCCATGTGGAAGCCCACCAGCCCTAGTGGAATGAGCCGTGATTCTTTCGGGAGGCTGCCGTCCGGCAGTCTCGTAAGCCAATCTGATGATGCTTTTAATCCAAAAAGAGAGAGAGGTAGAAGTTGCTTTTTGACCTCTCCTTTTTACCGGAATAAACAACAAACAAGGAGATGTTTGTCTAAAATCCTTTGTAGCATCTAAATAGAATTTTTAGAGCGCGAACAACATCCAAATTGTGCAACAAACGTTCCTTCTTTGAAAACTGGTTTCGACACAGAGAAGGTACGATAATCTCCTGGTTAATGTTTTTGTTAGAAACAACTTTTGGAAGAAAACCAGGTTTAGTACGTAAAACCTCCTTATCTGCATGGAACACCAGATAAGGAGGAGAACACTGCAGAGCAGATAATTCTGAAACTCTTCTAGCAGAAGAAATTGCAACTAAAAACAAAACTTTCCAAGATAATAACTTAATATCAACGGAATGTAAGCGGTTCAAACGGAACCCCCTGAAGAACTGAAAGAACTAAGTTGAGACTCCAAGGAGGAGTCAAGGTTTGTAAACAGGCTTAATTCTAACCAGAGCCTGAACAAAGGCTTGAACATCTGGCACAGCTGCCAGCTTTTTGTGAAGTAACACAGACAAGGCAGAAATCTGTCCCTTCAGGGAACTAGCAGATAATCCTTTTTCCAATCCTTCTTGAAGGAAGGATAGAATCTTAGGAATCTTAACCTTGTCCCAAGGGATCCTTTAGATTCACACCAAACAGATATATTTTTTCCAAATTTGTGGTAAATCTTTCTAGTTACAGGCTTTCTGGCCTGAACAAGAGTATCGATAACAGAATCTGAGAACCTCGCTTCGATAAGATCAAGCGTTCAATCTCCAAGCAGTCAGCTGGAGTGAAACCAGATTCGGATGTTCGAACGGACCCCTGAACAAGAAGGTCTCGTCTCAAAGGTAGCTTCCAAGGTGGAGCCGAAGTCCTGCGTGGCCACGCAGGAGCTATCAAGATCACCGACGCCCTCTCCTGATTGATCCTGGCTACCAGCCTGGGGATGAGAGGAAACGGCGGGGAGACACATAAGCTAGTTTGAAGGTCCAAGTGCTACTAGTGCATCCACTAGAGCCGCCTTGGGATCCCCTGGATCTGGAACCCGTAGCAAAGGAACTTTGAAGTTCTGACGAGAGGCCATCAGATCCATGTCTGGAAATGCCCCACAGCTGAGTGACTAGGGCAAAGATTTCCGGATGGAGTTCCCACTCCCCCGGATGCAATGTCTGACGACTCAGAAAATCCGCTTCCCAATTTTCCACTCCTGGGATGTGGATAGCAGACCAGGTGGCAGGAGTGAGACTCCGCCCATAGAATGATTTTGGTCACTTCTTCCATCGCTAGGGAACTCCTTGTTCCCCCCTGATGGTTGATGTACGCAACAGTTGTCATGTTGTCTGATTGAAACCGTATGAACTTGGCCCTCGCCGTAGCTGAGGCCAAGCCTTGAGAGCATTGAATATAGCCTACTCAGTTCCAGAATATTTATCGGTAGAGAGATTCTTACCGAGGACCCAAAGGACCCCTGAGCTTTCAGGGATCCCCAGGACCCGCGCCCCAGCCCATCAGACTGGCGTCGGTCCGTGACGATGACCCACTCCGAGCTGCGGAATGTCATCCCTTGTGACAGGTTGTCCAGGGGCAGCCACCAACGGAGTGAGTCTCTGGTCCTCTGATTTACTTGTATCTTCGGAGACAAGTCTGTATAGTCCCCATTCCACTGACTGAGCATGCACAGTTGTAATGGTCTTAGATGAATGCGCGCAAAAGGAACTATGTCCATTGCCGCTACCATCAAACCGATCACTTCCATGCACTGCGCTATGGAAGGAAGAGGAACGGAATGAAGTATCCGACAAGAGTCTAGAAGTTTTGTTTTTCTGGCCTCTGTCAGAAAAATCCTCATTTCTAAGGAGTCTATTATTGTTCCCAAGAAGGGAACCCTTGTTGACGGAGATAGAGAACTCTTTTCCACGTTCACTTTCCATCCATGAGATCTGAGAAAGGCCAGGACAATGTCCGTGTGAGCCTTTGCTTGAGGAAGGGACGACGCTTGAATCAGAATGTCGTCCAAGTAAGGTACTACAGCAATGCCCCTTGGTCTTAGCACAGCTAGAAGGGACCCTAGTACCTTTGTGAAAATCCTTGGAGCAGTGGCTAATCCGAAAGGAAGCACCACGAACTGGTAATGCTTGTCCAGGAATGCGAACCTTAGGAACCGATGATGTTCCTTGTGGATAGGAATATGTAGATACGCATCCTTTAAATCCACTGTGGTCATGAATTGACCTTCCTGGATAGAAGGAAGAATAGTTCGAATGGTTTCCATCTTGAACGATGGAACCTTGAGAAACTTGTTTAAGATCTTGAGATCTAAGATTGGTCTGAACGTTCCCTCTTTTTTGGGAACTATGAACAGATTGGAGTAGAACCCCATCCCTTGTTCTCTTAATGGAACAGGATGAATCACTCCCATTTTTAACAGGTCTTCTACACAATGTAAAAATGCCTGTCTTTTTATGTGGTCTGAAGACAACTGAGACCTGTGGAACCTCCCCCTTGGGGGAAGCCCCTTGAATTCCAGAAGATAGCCTTGGGAGACTATTTCTAGCGCCCAAGGATCCAGAACATCTCTTGCCCAAGCCTGAGCGAAGAGAGAGAGTCTGCCCCCCACCAGATCCGGTCCCGGATCGGGGGCCAACATTTCATGCTGTCTTGGTAGCAGTGGCAGGTTTCTTGGCCTGCTTTCCCTTGTTCCAGCCTTGCATTGGTCTCCAAGCTGGCTTGGCTTGAGAAGTATTACCCTCTTGCTTAGAGGACGTAGCACTTTGGGCTGGTCCATTTCTACGAAAGGGACGAAAATTAGGTTTATTTTTTGCCTTGAAAGGCCGATCCTGAGGAAGGGCGTGGCCCTTACCCCCAGTGATATCAGAGATAATCTCTTTCAAGTCAGGGCCAAACAGCGTTTTCCCCTTGAAAGGAATGTTAAGTAGCTTGTTCTTGGAAGACGCATCAGCTGACCAAGATTTCAACCAAAGCGCTCTGCGCGCCACAATAGCAAACCCAGAGTTCTTAGCCGCTAACCTAGCCAATTGCAAAGTGGCGTCTAGGGTGAAAGAATTAGCCAATTTGAGAGCATTGATTCTGTCCATAATCTCCTCATAAGGAGGAGAATCACTATCGACCGCCTTTATCAGCTCATCGAACCAGAAACATGCGGCTGTAGCTACAGGGACAATGCATGAAATTGGTTGTAGAAGGTAACCCTGCTGAACAAACATCTTTTTAAGTAAACCTTCTAATTTTTTATCCATAGGATCTTTGAAAGCACAACTATCCTCTATGGGTATAGTGGTGCGTTTGTTTAAAGTGGAAACCGCTCCCTCGACCTTGGGGACTGTCTGCCATAAGTCCTTTTTGGGGTCGACCATAGGAAACAATTTTTTAAATATGGGGGGAGGGACGAAAGGAATACCGGGCCTTTCCCATTCTTTATTAACAATGTCCGCCACCCGCTTGGGTATAGGAAAAGCTTCTGGGAGCCCCGGGACCTCTAGGAACTTGTCCATTTTACATAGTTTCTCTGGGATGACCAACTTGTCACAATCATCCAGAGTGGATAATACCTCCTTAAGCAGAATGCGGAGATGTTCTAACTTAAATTTAAACGTAATCACATCAGGTTCAGCTTGTTGAGAAATGTTCCCTGAATCAGTAATTTCTCCCTCAGACAAAACCTCCCTGGCCCCATCAGACTGGGTTAGGGGCCCTTCAGAACCATTATTATCAGCGTCGTCATGCTCTTCAGTATCTAAAACAGAGCAGTCGCGCTTACGCTGATAAGTGTTCATTTTGGCTAAAATGTTTTTGACAGAATTATCCATTACAGCCGTTAATTGTTGCATAGTAAGGAGTATTGGCGCGCTAGATGTACTAGGGGCCTCCTGAGTGGGCAAGACTCGTGTAGACGAAGGAGGGAATGATGCAGTACCATGCTTACTCCCCTCACTTGAGGAATCATCTTGGGCATCATTGTCATTGTCACATAAATCACATTTATTTAAATGAATGGGAATTCTGGCTTCCCCACATTCAGAACACAGTCTATCTGGTAGTTCAGACATGTTAAACAGGCATAAACTTGATAACAAAGTACAAAAAACGTTTTAAAATAAAACCGTTACTGTCACTTTAAATTTTAAACTGAACACACTTTATTACTGCAATTGCGAAAAAACATGAAGGAATTGTTCAAAATTCACCAAATTTTCACCACAGTGTCTTAAAGCCTTAAAAGTATTGCACACCAAATTAGGAAGCTTTAACCCTTAAAATAACGGAACCGGAGCCGTTTTTAACTTTAACCCCTTTACAGTCCCTGGTATCTGCTTTGCTGAGACCCAACCAAGCCCAAAGGGGAATACGATACCAAATGACGCCTTCAGAAAGTCTTTTCTAAGTATCAGAGCTCCTCTCACATGCGACTGCATGTCATGCCTCTCAAAAACAAGTGCGCAACACCGGCGCGAAAATGAGGCTCTGCCTATGATTTGGGAAAGCCCCTAAAGAATAAGGTGTCTAAAACAGTGCCTGCCGATATTATTATATCAAAATACCCAGAATAAATGATTCCTCAAGGCTAAATATGTGTTAATAATGAATCGATTTAGCCCAGAAAAAGTCTACAGTCTTAATAAGCCCTTGTGAAGCCCTTATTTACGATCTTAATAAACATGGCTTACCGGATCCCATAGGGAAAATGACAGCTTCCAGCATTACATCGTCTTGTTAGAATGTGTCATACCTCAAGCAGCAAGAGACTGCTCACTGTTCCCCCAACTGAAGTTAATTGCTCTCAACAGTCCTGTGTGGAACAGCCATGGATTTTAGTGACGGTTGCTAAAATCATTTTCCTCATACAAACAGAAATCTTCATCTCTTTTCTGTTTCTGAGTAAATAGTACATACCAGCACTATTTCAAAATAACAAACTCTTGATTGAATAATAAAAACTACAGTTAAACACTAAAAAACTCTAAGCCATCTCCGTGGAGATGTTGCCTGTACAACGGCAAAGAGAATGACTGGGGTAGGCGGAGCCTAGAGGGATCATGTGACCAGCTTTGCTGGGCTCTTTGCCAATTTCCTGTTGGGGAAGAGAAATATCCCACAAGTAAGGATAGACGCCGTGGACCGGACAACACCTATGTTGGAGAAAAACCCCTTTTCAGAAACATTTCTGTCAGACCAGGACAAAAACAAGGTCTCACCCTTGTAAGGAGCTCAGAAGCTTTGTTTGAGAAAATCCATTCAAAACATGATCCACAACTCCCAGAGGGCTAGCAGAGCAAAGCCAATCTAGACTTCCAGTCAAATGACTTGCAGGGAAGCAACAGAAGGGAGATATAGGAAGCTTAAGAGACATATTCTGCCAGGAAACTCTTCTAGGAATTCACTACCAGGTTGGTATCAGACAGGGAGCTGCACCCAAGGAAGCCGTAAATGCGGGCAACGATCTCGCTACCTCTCGGATAGCTAAGCGAGCACTTCTTGTATCACTTAATCCAGTGGTCATACCAACTACAATAGAAACTTTCAGCTTGTCCATTGATCCTTAAAGGGGCAGCTATCCGCCATACGATTTCAAATACTCTAAACAATGTAGAAAAGTACCTTCTACTGTAGGCACCATGTGCCAAGATAAGTATGAGGACGCAACAGGAAACCATCTTGGTAAAGACAGGAGACAGGAAGGAATCCCTAACAGCTCCCATTACCCGCGTGAAAACAATCCCTAGCACGGTCTGAAACAAGAAAAACTTCCACAAGGAATCCCAGCAAATATTAAAATTTACTAGATATTTTAGGATTGACAATGACAAGATATCAAAGTTGTCCAGATTAGCCAATACCTCCTATAACACCCCCCCGAGGAAACAGGCATGAGTCTGAAGGATGTCACTTCAGCATCAGATGAAGGAATTATACTTGGCCAAGTCTGAGGTTTCACCCTCAGATGCTACCAACGATCCTCCTCATCAGACTTATTAGGAAGGCGACCCGAGTAAGCAGAAAACAGAGCAGAAACCACACTCATTCTGAATCTCTAATGTTCCACTTGCCATTTCCATAGAATAAGGAAAATCAGATAATGCCACAGATACGGCAGAAGATATCCAGGCAGCAAGGTCTGCAGGCAAATAACTCCTCAGGAGATAGAAAGTAACCACAGGGCACTGCATGTGACGCCAATGAGGCTTGGGACCAAAAAAGAAAAAAACTGTGGCATTGCCTAAACAGCATCACCTAGGAGACAGTGGCTCAAAGATAATCTATTAGTTATGCAGCATGAATTGTACACATTAAACAAAACAAAAAAGTGCCACAGGGGCGATAATCAGTCTATAAATCAACCCAAGGACAACCTATGTTCTGGCATTTATGATATTAGTACCTTATATCTCAAAGAACAAAAAACATAATTTTGAAGGAACAGGACTCTGTTCCAGGAATATGAAAAATATGACTCAGGTCTTAGGTTTTCAAACAAACTAGAAGAAAAAAATTATTACCACCAAAAATCAGTGGAATCACTTTTAAATATAAACACTTCACTAGGGGAAATGCTAGGAGCTGGGCAGCGCTATTTATACATAACCAAATAGCTAAGCACCCTCTAATGATCACTAAAACGAAGAGTGAAATACAAAACATGAAGAAACCATAGAGGATTTTCCAGACAGTGTACGGTAAACTTAATAAGGAGCTTAATAATGGCTTCTCTAACGCTTCTCATAAGACTAGAAAAAAAAACAGCTCCTAGAAGAAAAGCCTCTGTTTCTCTACAGAAGCATTGTTCCCCTATCTGTCGAAGAGAAAAGGGGGCGTGTACAAGGCCGGCTCAGAAAAAGCCCCAAAAGGAGATTCCCGCCATGTATAGTTATGCGGGAACCAAGACCAACAACACAAAAATGAGACGCGCATGTAAATCTAGCTGCACACCCACATTCTATCAGCCCAACTTGTTAAAGCAAACGTCTGCACCTCAATCTTGTCTAAAATCACCCCTCTAACACTTAAAACTGTCAGAACCTCTGACTGAAGCAAATTACCGTTACCCTTCTAGGTAAAAGGAAAACATTGTACCCCTCACCCAAGTGACCATAACATCCCCAAGGATAAAATGTATACTGAGTGCCTGCCGTCCTGCCAAGATATCCTACCCAAGGATATACATGTCCCAAATAAAATGCAGTATAAAATCTTTCAAAAATGAATGTCCCCCCTAACAGAGAAGACCAAACACTTACCTGCATCTAGCCGACCGCAGGAGGGGCCGCTTTATACAGTGTGAGAGGATGCCGCTTCCTCACATAGACCTGTATAAAAAAGAAAGAGACAGAGTAAACCGACTCTGTTTTCTATACTAGGGCAGCAAATATGTTAGGAAAACGCTGCAAGGCCACCTTACAAGTTCCTAACTGATTTAAAGCCACAACTGTCCTTACTGAAGAGACTAAAGTAGAGTACAGCTAGACCCAATCTTGAAAGGAAAAGTCAGAGCAAGCCTGCTCTGCCTTTCAAAATAATAAAATCTTGATTGAAGTGAAAATCATCTTCAGGACACCAAAACTTCAACTCTTCCTTGTACTGAAGGCAAAGAGAATGACTGGGGTTTTATGGGAAGGAGAGTGATACTTAACAGCTTTGCTGTGGTGCTCTTGCCTCCTCCTGCTGGCCAGGAGTGATTTTCCCAACAGTAATTGATCCCGTGGACTCACTGAGTCATTAGAAAGAAAAAAAGTTTTCTACTGAGTTTTAAATGATTTTGCACTGAATATGTGGCCCCTCACCCATAATATTCCAACAAGAAAGCACTTTTGCACCAAATATTTCCCCTCTCTAACCCTAATGGACCTTCTCTTTTTATTGTATACTGCTGTCTCCATCTTCACTGGTTACTTCTGGGCCTGGCTGCAATGTAAGCATGTCAGCAGCCCATCACCCTCCTTCATTTTCCCAGTCTCAGACGTAATCAGTGGCAGCCAGAAAGATTAAGGTAATGGTGTACGGAAGCAACTGTGTTGTATGTTACTATAGCTTCTGCTTTATTCACTCTGGTTTTTGTGTTACAGGAATAAATCAGTTTAATTAATATCAAACCCAAAATTTTTCTTTCATGATTCAAATAGAGCATGCAATTTAAACAACTTTCTAATTTACTTCTATTATCAAACTTTCTTCATTCTTTGTTATTTTTTGTTAAAAATCAGGGACATACGCTTACGAGCCGGCCCATTCTGGAGCACTATATGGCAGCAGTTCTGCAACAATTTTATCCATTTTGCAGACCACTACACATGGCAGGAATATGTCCTGCCATGTAGTGCTCCAGATGACTACCTAGGTATAGTCTAGTAAAAACTAAACATTCAAGATTCAGATAGAGCATACAATTTTTAATCAACTTTCTAATTTATGCCTATATCAATTTTTCTTTGTTTTCTTTGTGTCTTTATTGAAAAAGCAAGAATTGAAGCTTAAGAGCCGCCCATTTTGGTTCAGCACCTGGGAAGTGCTTGCTGTTTGGTGTCTAAATGAAGCCACCAATCAGCAAGTGCTACCCAGGTTCTGAACCAAAAATGTGCCGGCTACTAAGCTTCAATTCTTGCTTTTTGCAAATAAAGATACCAGAGAACAAAGAAAAATTGATAATAGGAGTAAATTAGAAAGTGCTTAAAATTGCATTTCTATCTGAATCACAAAAGTTTCATTTGACTAGACTATCCCTTTAATTAGCACACTGTGTGTACAGCTCTGTATACTACTAGCAGAAAGGTATTCAATCATTCCTGTGGATTATTATTTGGAAGAAGGTTAACATCTGCTCTTTTTGATTAATGTTAAGAAGGTTTAAATCAGTGCTCTCTCCAAGTTAGAAAACCAAGGGTTAATAATTGCAAGTCCTGTCATCTGCTCTTGCTCGTTCTAATTATTTACTTACAATTATTTGTATGCAAAGAATTTGAGCAAACTTACACACAAAGGGAAACCCAAATTAGATATATTTTATCCACAGGATCAAATTTACCATACTAGCTTATGCATAAAAACATCCTACTGGAAGACACAGAAAGTTACCTATTGTTTTATTTTCAATATACTATGTTCTATTCACATTCCATTACTGGGGGGAAAAAATTAAAAAAAAGGAATAGTTTTAAATCAACAGATTTCTAAATAAGAAATGTTGATTAGCATATTCAATTTGATCACTCAGCATATAAGCTATTGAAGGGATATTGTCACAGTTGCGAAGTTTATATAATAAAGTATATAAGACCAGCAGGTGGCAATATAATACCAAGATAATATTGAGAATGACCTTAAAGGCAATACTGAGCAATTCTGAAATTATTTTACATGCCTTTAATATTCATCTTTATTTCAGGGACTCATTTTTAGTAATGACCCATTGCAACAACCCAAACAAAAAAGCATCACTTTGGGGGGGAAAATCTAACCCCACACACCAGGCAGCAAAAAGAGCCTCAGACAGAATGCTTTTGGATTTCCAACTCCATCATCTGACGAAGACAAAAAGGGGTGAGGGTGGTTGGATTTGAGAATTTTTATAGCCAACAGTTATATTCTCCAGCTGTTTGATTAAAGTAGCACTGCAAATCAAGTCAAAATAAGTTTAAAATAACATTTATAAACATATTTAGTTGTAATATTACATATGAATTTAACCTTTTAACGCCGTTATGCGTTCTATTCCGTCATATTTACACTGGGCTTTAAAGCCGTTATGACGGAATAGAACGTCAAATCAAACGGCTGTCCTGAAGCCTTCTGCGCTTCAAGGACTTGATCGCGGTCTGGAGGGGCGTTCCTAGGGTTGTAGGGACGCCCCCCAGATGCGATCCAATAATTGAAAATCTCGCGATCGTATGCACGATCGCGTAGTTTTCAATTTGTCTACATCGGAACAGGGTGTTCCGATGTAGACACTTTAACCCTGTCACGAAAGGGTTTAAAGACACAAAAACTATGTTTTTGGAATTATTTTTTTCATATGAATTCACAAACATTAGCTCACATGTATGGATGAGTCTACTGCTAATAAGTGTGTGTGTATATATATATATATATATATATATATATACACACACACACACATACATATAGAAACACCCTTTCTCTCTCTCTCTCTCTCTCTCTATATATAATATATATATATATATATATATTTAATATATATATATATACACACACTTATATATGTATATATGTTACATTTATCATCTTAAAGAATAATATACTGTATCTTGAAAATGGTAAATTTAAATCACTCTAAAAAAGTATTAAAAAAATACAACATATTACTATACTATAATTATATGTGTTTAATTTTAATTTCAAATTGATATGGTCTCTTTTCAAGTTAAATTACCCACACATTTAGCTAATCTTTTAGTAGCAAATAAACTTTTTACAAAATTATCAACTAATATTTTATATATTTTGCAATCTGCACTATGAATGAATCATTTGATAAAATATACTCAGCGTACAACAACTTGCTGAATACAACTACTTTATAAGGTGGGTTCACTGACTGGACAACAAATGGTCCAGAAGGAGCCTCGTAGGTGATTTAATATTATTATTATCGGTTATTTGTAAGAGTGACAACAGATTCCGCAGCGCTGAATAATATATTTTTAACAGCAATATTGTTAAATGCACTGCTCAATGATAATGGCATATTCAAATCACAAAAAAAGGATTCTAATATTATTGAAAATTATAATCTAAGGACACAGTGTGGGCATGACAAGAAATAACTGAAAGCAATAATCAGTAAGATAATCTTAACATAAAGTGATTTGAAATTAACACTTTAAAAACAAAATCGTCTTCTTCAATAAGCAGAAAGCAGCTGATGTTGCAATTTGAAATCAAGAAAAGATGTCGCAGAACAGAGTTAAGGATCCGCAGACTCAGGCCACCCAGCTAGTCGACAAATGTACTGTCCTATATCCCCAATGGATTTCCTATCAGTCAGCTACAGGACATATTACATAAACATTCTCCGTGAAATGACTGAAGCGGCCCTTTTTTACCTTCAGCAGGGCGTTTCCTTCGCTTTCATTTAAGACATTCATCAGAGAAATATCTGTGTATTTGATTACACACACCCTCATCGGGAGAAACCACACTTATTTTCAAACTATTTCAATTCATCAATGTTAAAGCAGGCTAAATGGAAATAGATCTTCTGACTGTACTCTCGTTAGGTTTAGTGTAAACAAAATCAAAAAGGGATTAAGACTTTGCTTTAAGTATACAAAAAGACAGCCATAAATATAGCTTTAGTAAGCCAAGGCACAAAGAGAATAAGCAGTGTCGCAACCAGAATTTTTTAAATCAAAAAATGTAACAAAAGCATGTGATTAATATTGTATATATAATAACATACAGGGGAAATTTTATATTAAATTCCTGAAAATACGCAACACACTAAATGAATATATTTGCATTGTTGTTCTGGGCCTTCCTACTGTAGATTTACTCTTCAAAGAATACCAAAATAATGAAGCAATGTTGATCACAGTAAATTGGAAAGTTTGATTAAAAAGTTTATGCTCTTTCAGAATGCTAAAAGGTTTCACGTTGGTTTTACTGTTCATTTAGCGCATGCATAGTCAACAGAGGAGCATTATTTATTTATTTATTTTTCTTTCATATTTTGCAGAACTACTGAGACCTAGTCACATAAGTATCATCTGCTAAAATTTCTATTTCACTTTTCAAGAGGTTGAGCAGATATAATAGATTCTAACCACTATGAAACCACTACATTTCTCATAAAACAAATAAAAAAAGATGTCCAAAAACCTAGGAGCTCTATGACCATGAGGGATTTAATTTTACAAAAACAATTAATTAAAAAAAATCTTAACATTGCAGATGTTTAAAACATATCACTTCTAAAAGTCTAAGATAAACCCTTAAAGGGACATTATACACTAGATTTTTCTTTGCATAATTGTTTTGTAAAATTATCCATTATTATAGCCCATACAGGTTTTTTAAAAAAATATGTATAGTTTTGCTTATTTTTAAATAATATTGCTCTGATTTCAGACTCCTAGCTAAGACCCAAAGATTTAGGAGAATACCAGAATATACCTACTCCAGCTTGCTCCTGTTTGTGTAAAGAGTCTTTTCATATGCAAAGGAAGGGGGTGGTCTGCTATTCCCACTTGCAGTGGGTGTCCCAGCTACCTTTTTATCAGAGCTAAACTGGAGCTTCTAAGGTTTTTAAACAGTTTTATACTGGATTTTAGATCAGTATTTGTGCTTATTATTGTTTATAGTAGTGTCTATTACATGCCAGTTATATGAAAATTGGTGTATACTGTCCTTTAAAGTGATGGTAAATCCTTAGGGTTTTTGAAACACTAGGATTTACCAATGTTACAAATAAAGGAGACTTTATTGTATCTTGGAAAATACTTAATGCTGAAAGTTCCTTTATTTGCCTGCAGCGTATGCCGTGCTGAGCGCCTCAGGCGCCCACGGCAGAACGCAATTTTATAAATGAGATGATGTTAGCCATTAGCATGCTAGCCATACAGCAAATGTCAACCAGGTCGCATGGCTATTGGCTAGGAGGTGAAAACAGCACCTAATTGAAAAAAAAAAGTGTTTTGCCTGCGAGGGCCTGAGGCGCTCAGAGCGGCATACACTGCATGCAAATATAGAATTTTCAGTATGAAGTATTTTATACGTCATGACTGCATCTCCTCTTTATTTGTAGCACGGGTAAATCCTAGCGTTACAAAAAAAGCAAGGATTTAACCATTGCTTTTAATATAAGCACTAGTTTTTTTGGTTATATTTTCCTGCCTGTATTGTCAACAATTACAATTATAGTATAAGCAAAAACTGGTGCTAAAGCAGATTGCATTTAACTAAAATAATAACCTAACAGCTACAGCAAGAAATGTTAATCGCTGACTGGTGTCCTGCATGTATTATATTTAAAGGACTACTCAATGCAGTATAATTGCATAATGAACAAGTGCAACATAAAAAGACAATGCAATAAGCAGTTGATTTTTTTTCTGACCAAATGTCTTTTTTCTCCCTTTTTCCGGCCCCCTGTATCATGTGACAACCAGCAGCCAATCACAAACTAGTATACATATACTCTGTGAGGCTTGTGCACATGCTCAGTAGGATCTTGTTCCCCAGAAAGTGTAAATATAAAACCAAAATTTGATAATGAAAGTAATTGGAAAGTGTCTTAAGACTGCATGTTCTTTCTGAATCATGCACAGTTTGTTTTGTCTATAGTGTTCCTTTATCCCCTTAATGACCACAGCACTTTTCCATTTTCTGTCCGTTTGGGACCAAGGCTATTTTTACATTTTTGCGGTGTTGTGTTAGCTGTAATTTCCCTCTTACTCATTTACTGTACCCACACATATTATATACCGTTTTTCTCGCCATTAAATTAACTTTCTAAAAAAACCATTATTTTCATCATATCTTATAATTTACTATAAAAAAAATTATAAAATATGAGGAAAAAATGGGAAAAAAACACACTTTTTTTTAACTTTGACCCCAAAATCTGTTACACATCTACAACCACCAAAAAGAAAACATGCTAAATAGTTTCTAAATTTTGTCCTGAGTTTAGAAATACCCAATATTTACATGTTCTTTGCTTTTTTTTAAGCTATAGGGCCATAATACAAGTAGCATTTGCTATTTCCAAACTACTTTTTTTCAAAAGTTAGCGCTAGTTACATTGGAACACTAATATCTTTCAGGAATCCCTGAATATCAATGGACATGTATATATTTTTTTTTAGAAGACATCCCAAAGTATTGATCTAGGCCAATTTTGGTATATTTCATGCCACCATTTCACCGCCAAATGCGATCAAATACAAAAAATCGTTCACTTTTTCACAAAATTTTTCACAAACTTTAGGTTTCACACTTGAAATTATTTACAAACAGCTTGTGCAATTATGGCACAAAATGGTTGTAAATGCTTCTCTGGGGATCCCCTTTGTTCAGAAATAGCAGACATAGATGGCTTTGGCATTGCTTTTTGGTAATTAGAAGGCCGCTAAATGCCGCTGCGCACCCACACGTGTATTATGCCCAGCAGTGCAGGGGTTAATTAGGGAGCTTGTAGGAGCTTGTATGGTTAATTTTAGCTTTAGTGTAGTGTAGTAGACAACCCAAAGTAATTGATCTAGGCCCATTTTGGTATATTTCATGCCACCATTTCACCGCCTAATGCGATCAAATAAAAAAAAAAACGTTAAATTTTTCACAATTTTAGGTTTCTCACTGAAATCATTTACAAACAGCTTGTGCAATTTATGGCACAAATGGTTGTAAATGCTTCTCTGGGATCCCCTTTGTTCAGAAATAGCAGATATATATGACTTTGGCGTTGCTTTCTGTAATTAGAAGGCGCAAAATGCTGCTGCGGCATCACACGTGTATTATGGGCTAGCAGTGAAGGGGTTAATTAGGAAGTTTGTAGGGAGCTTGCAGGGTTAATTTTAGCTTTAGTGTAGAGATCAGCCTCCCACCTGACACATCAGACCCTTGATCCCTCCCAAACAGCTCCCTTCCCTCCCCCACCCCCACAATTGTCCCCGCCATCTTAAGTACTGGCAGAAAGGTCTGCCAGTACTAAAATAAAAGCTTTTTGGGGGGGTTGAGGTTTTAAAAAAAAAAAAAAAAAAAATTCTTCTGCTGTGTAGGACCCCCCTTAGCCTCCAACCTCCCTGATCCCCCCCAAAACAGCTCTGTAACCCTTCCTATCTGCCTTAATTGGGGGCCATCTTGGGTACTGGCAGCTGTCTGCCAGTACCCACTTGCACAAAAAAGGGCTTTTTTTTTTTTTTCTTAGTGTAGCTTCCCCAAACACCCCCCACCACAAACCCCCACCACCTGCATTGATCGTATTTTTTTTTAACTTTTTTTTAACTGATTGCCTTTTTCTGTAGTGTAGCGATTCCCACCCACCCGCGTCCCTCCCCGTGCACGCGCCCGCCCCCGCCCTCCCGTGCGCGGCCCCGGGGCATCCCCCGCCACGATCCCCGCCCCCTCTACCACATCTCCAGGGCCATCGGTGGCCGCCACCCGCCTCCCGGTACTGCTCCCACCCACCCAACGAAGGAAGCCACCGATCTCCGGTGCAGAGAGGGGCCACAGAGTGGCTCTCTCTGCATCGGATGGCTTCAAAAGGTTATTGCAGGATGCCTCCATATCGAGGCATCACTGCAATAACCGGAAAGCAGCTGGAAGCAAACAGGATCGCTTCCAGCTAGCCTTTCCACACCGAGGACGGCAGGGTACGTTCTCAGGCATTAACTGCCTTTTTTTGAGGACGTACCCTGCACGTCCTCGGTCGTTAAGGGGTTAAATTAAGAAATGCAAAGTAAACCTTGCAGATTCACTTTTTTTTTTTTAAAGTCTTGGCATACGGTACAACAACATAATCTGTTTTGAGTGAGTTTGACAATGCAAGGAGTTCTGATATTATTTTAAGTGTATAACTGTATCTCAAACACTTTACACACAATACACATTGGGCTCAGTTCCCTAACTAGAACAAACTGAGACCAAATTGCTGAAACCCCACCTTTTCTGACAGGTATAAAATAACTCCCCTTCCTACCACATAGCATCGTAGTATAAATTTAGTAACAGAGAGACGCTTGGTGACTACTAAAAATATTAGAATTCCAACAAGTATTATTTAATTTCTATTTATCTTGGCTCATCCTAGTAGCATATACCAACAAAGATTTAACAAGCATTAGATAACAAAGGTGGGGAAAAAAATAAAGGTAGGCATTACTTAAAAACGCCAAAAGAGAATGTAGAACTTCTCTGCCAAATCTGGCTTCAGTAGAGACAAAAATTAGTAATGTATCATGCTTTAAGAAACATGTAGATGGCTTCTTACATGTGTCCTCAGAAGAAAGCCTGTGCAGGAAGTGTAAACTTTTATTGTAGAATGAGCCTTTAGCTCCAGGGTAGCATGTGACTTCATTGCTTAATAGGCAGAGATAATACAAAAAACAAAGCCACACGAAAAAAAATAGATTGACAGCGTACATAATGACCTTGAGAAACAGATCTGCATCCTTTGTTCTGTCCATCAGTAATATTTGTAAAGACCACAAACTCTATACAAATGCTTGAATCTGCTCCTCTGTCTTAGGACCTGATATTCAAAGGTTCTTCCATCTTGGGAGAAAATGCAGTTCAGACTTCACAGGGGATGAACTCACACAATCTTCAAAAGAAAAAGTGCAGAACTCTCCAGCACTGTGAGGTCTCTCTCATTTCTATATATGAAAGGACAGACAAGCCCAGTGAAATACAGCACTGCGTGATATGAGAGTTCTGTTACTTTTAAAAAATTAGGATCATACTTTGTATATTCTGTTTAAATAACATAAATTATGCTTACCAGAAAATTTCCTTTCCTTCTGTATGAGGAGAGTCCAAGGATTAATTCTTACTTATGGGAAATACTGAACCTGGCCACCAGGAGGAGGCAAAGACACCCAGCCAAAAGGCTTAAATACCTCCCCCACTCCTTCTGCCGAGGGAACAAGGAACAGTAGGAGAAATATCAGGGTATAAATGGTGCCCGAAGAACAAAATAAAAATGTAGGTCCGCCCAACGGAGAAAACGGGCGGGGGCCATGGACTCTCCTCATAGAGAAGGAAATTATCTGGGTAAGGCATAATTATGTTTCCTTCTTAATATGAGCAGAGTTCACGGCTTCATTCTTTACTTGTGGGAAACATATACCCAAGCACTAGAGGACACTAAATGAAACGGGAGGGTAAAAAACATAATTTATTATTACCTGATAAATTTATTTATTTCTATGACACGGTGAGTCCACAGATCATCTTAATTACTGTTGGAATATCACTCCTGACCAGCAGGAGGAGGCAAAGAGCACCACAGCAAAAGCTTGTAAATACACTCCCCTACCACAATCCCCAGTCATTCAACCACAGGGAAAGGAGAAAGAAAGTTAATCTAAGGTGCAGAGTGCCTGAAGGTTTATAGAAAAAACAAACTGTCTGAAAAACAGGGCGGGCCGTGGACTCACTGTGTCAAAAAATAAATAAATTTATCAGGTAAGAATAAATTACGTTTTCTTTCTAATGACAACGGTGAGTCCACGGATCATCTTAATTACTGTTGGGAGACCAATACCCAAGCTAGAGGACACGGATGATAAGGGAGGGACAAGACAGTTAACCTAAACAGAAGGCACCACTGCTTGAAGAACCTTTCTCCAAAAAGAAGCCTCTGCTGAAGCAAAAGTATCAAATTTGTAAATTTAGAAAAGTATGCAAAGATGACCAAGTCGCAGCCTTGCAAAGCTGATCTACAGAAGCTCCATTTTTTTAAAGCCCAAGAAGAAGAAACAGCCCTCGTGAATGAGCCGTGATTCTCTCAGGAGAGTAGTCTCATATGCCAAGCAAATAACACTCCTCAACCAACAAGAAAGAGAAGTAGCCATAGCTTTTCTTACCCATACGCTTCCCAAAAAAAGACAAAAAATATAGAAGAAGACTGGCGAAAATCCTCAGTCGCCTGCAAATAATATTTCAATGCACGAACCACATCCAGGTTGTGCAACAAACGCTCCTTATGAGAAGAAGATTAGGACACAAAAGAAGGAACAACAATCTCTTGATTAATATATTATCGGAAACACTATGGGAAGAAAACCCAAGGCAGTACGCAGAACTACCTTATCAGAGTGAAAAAATAAGAAAAAGCAATTCATACTGTAAGACTGAAAGCTCTGAAACTCTTTGAGCCGAAGAAATAGGCCACCAGAAACAAAACCTTACAAGATAACATCTTAATATCCAAGGAATGCATAGGGAGCCTGTTGAAGGACTCTAAGAACCAAATTAAGACTCCAAGGTGGAGGAGTAGTAGACTTAAACACAGGCCAAATTCTAACACAAGGTCTGACAAAAGAATGAACATCTAGCACATCTGCCAGGCGCTTGGGCAATAAAATAGATAAAGCAGAAATTTGACCCTTCAGGGTACTAGCAGATAAACCTTTCTCAAACCCTCCTGGAGAAAAGACAAAAATCCTAGGAATCCTAACTCTACTCCACAAGTAGGCCTTTGGATTCCCACCAATACAAATATTTACGCCAAATCTTATAATAAATATTCTCCTAGCAATCACAAAAGTAGGATGCACTGGATCAGATGGAGTTTCAGATAGCTATATTCAAAGAAATATTTAAAAGTTCATCAATGCAGTAATGACAATGCAAATCCCAGATACATGAGTGGTATGTGTGTTCCACCCCAAGGACTGCTCGCTGACGCGTTTCGGCTCCAAGGGCTACGATTACGGCCCTTGGAGGCCGAAACGCGGTCAGCGAGCAGACCTTGTATCCAGTGCATCCTACTTTTTGTGATTGCTATACTGTTTGAAACAAAGGATATTGCACGGAAAACACGAAGGAGACCCCTGCAAACACAAGCCCACTCACCTCTTACAGTAACAGGTGGACGAGAGCACGAGAGGCAGGATCGGGTGACGTCAGACGCCCGAGCGAGATTGAGGCTCGATGGTAACCAGAGTGAAGCAGGACGCTTGTAATCCCTGTTCCTAAGACGGCACTGTGGAGGTTTTTTACCCACAAGGATAAGATACTCTGTGGTTATCATACAGACAGGTCGCCCTATGGAGGATCTTTGCTGCTAAGTCCGGTCCATGGTGTCGAGGTGAGTGGTGAAGTACGGACCGCTACGAGTCCGGTTACACACATAAGTTGATATAGTGCAGTGGACTTGGATTGTTACAGGTGCCGATAACGGATTGTATTCTTTAATAAATATTCCTAGTCACAGGCTTACGACCCTGAATCATAGTCTCAATTAATACTACAAACCACGCTTAGAAAGAATCAAGCATTCAATCTCCAAGCAGTCAGCTTCAGAGAAACGAGATTTGGATGAAGGAAGGGACCCTGCAGAAGCAGGTCCTTCCTTAATGGAAGATGCCAAGGTGGAAGGGGAAGACATCTCCATAGTATTTGCAAAACCAGATTCTGCAAGGCCTGACCTGGAGCAATGAGAATCACCAATGCCCTCTCGTGTTGACCCGAGCAATGACCCCGAGGAAGAAGAGGCAAACGGAGGGAAACACCATATGCCAGACTGAAAGTCCAAGGAACTGCCAGAGCATCTATCAGAACAGCCTGAAGGTCCTTTGACCTGGACCCGTACCTCGGGAGCTTGGCATTCTGACGAGATGCCATGAGATCCAACTACCGGCTGCCCCCCAACTGAGAATCAAGAATAGAAAGTACCTCTTGGATTAAAAAAAAAGTCCCACTCACTCCCACCGGATAAAAAGTCTGTCATGCTCAGAAAATCCCGCTTCCCAATGGTCCTAGCCCTGGAAAATGAGTAGCAGGACAAAGACAACAGTTGAGAAACTCTTCTGCCAACTGAATGATCTTAGCTACCTCTTTTCATGGCCAAGGAACATCTTAGTTCCTCCCTTGATGATTAATGTAAGCACTGGACGTTATAGTTGTCCGACTGAAACTGATAAACTGGGTAGCAGCTATAGCTGAGGCCAGGCTAGATAGAGCATTGAAATTGCTCTCAGTTCCAAAATATATACAGGGCAGTGCAGAATTATTTAGGCAAGTTGTATTTTTGAGGATTAATTTTATTATTGAACAAAACCATGTTCGCAATGACCCAAAAAAATGTATTAATATCAAAGCTGAATAAGTTTTGGAAGTAGTTTTTAGTTTGTTTTTTAGTTATAGCTATTTTAGGGGGATATCTGTGTGGGCAGGTGACTATTACTGTGCATAATTATTAGTCAACTCTAACAAAAAACAAATATATACCCATTTCAATTATTTATTTTTACCAGTGAAACCAATATAACATCTCAACATTCACAAATATACATTTTCTGACATTCAAAAACAAAACAAAAACAAATCAGTGACCAATATAGCCACCTTTCTTTGCAAGGACACTAAAACCAGCCTGCTAACCATGGATTCTGTCCAGTGTTTTGATCTGTTCACCATCAACATTGCGTGCCAGCAGCAACCACCAGCCTCCCAGACACTGTTCAGAGAGGTGTACTGTTTTCCCTCCTTGTATAATCTCACATTTGATGAAGGACCCACAGGTTACTACAATCGGGGTTTCAGATCAGGTAGAACAAGGAGGCCTTGTCATTAGATTTTCTTCTTTTATACCCTTTCTTGCCAGCCACGCTGTGGAGTACTTGGACGCGTGTGATGGAGCATTGTCCTGCATGGAAAATCATGTTTTTCTTGAAGGATGCAGACTTCTTCCTGTACCCTACCTGCTTGAAGGTGTCTTCAGAACTGGCAGTAGGACTGGGCAGTTGAGCTTGACTCCATCCTCAACCCGAAAAGGCCCCACAAGCTCATCTTTGATGATACCAGCCCAAACAGTACTCCACCTCCACCTTGCTGGCGTCTGAGCGAGACTGGAGCTCTTGCCCCTTTACCAATCCAGCCACGGGCCATCCAATCTGGCCCATCAAGACTCACTCATCATCTTCATCAGTCCATAAAACCTTAGAAAATCAGTCTTGAGATATTTATTGGCCAAGTCTTGACGTTTCAGCTTGTGTGTTCGTTCATGTGGTGGTCGTCTTTCAGCCTTTTCTTACCTTGGCCTTGTCTCAGAGTATTGCACACCCTTGTGCTTTTTGGGGCACTCCAGTGATGTTGCAGCTCTGAAATATGGCCAAACTGGTGGCAAGTGGCTTCTTGGCAGCTGCCCGCTTGACTTTTCTCAGTTCATGGCAGTTATTTTGCGCACTTGGTTTTTCCCACACGCTCTTCTTGCGACCCTGTTGACTATTTTGAATGAAACGCTTGATTGTACAGATGATCACGCTTCAGAGCTTTCGCAATTTTAAGAGTGCTGCATCCCTCTGCAAGATATCTCACTATTTTGACTTTTCTGAGCCCTGTCAAAGTGCTTCTTTTGACCCATTTTGCCAAAGGAAAGGAAGTTGCCTAATAATTATGCACACCTAATATAGGGTGTTGATGTCATTAGACCACACCCCTTTCCTCATTACAGAGATGCACATCACCTAATATGCTTAATTGGTAGTAGGCTTTCGCAGCCTATACAGCTTGGAGTAAGACAACATGCATAAAGAGATGATGTTGGTCAAAATACTAATTTGCCTAATAATTCTGCACATCCCTTGTATTGGAAGAACTGGCTCCCTCCCGACGTCCATAGACCCTGAGCCCCTTAATGGACCCCAGACAGCAGCCCCACCCCCAGCAAACTGGCATCTGTGGTTACAATCACCCAGGCAGGTCCTGCGAAAGCCAAGGTTCCCCCTGAGAGAGAAGTATCCTGAAGACAACCACCATGGAAGAATACTCTCTGATCATCTGATATAGAACAATCTTTGGAAATAGATCTGCATAATCCCCGTTTCCACTGCCCCTGAACAAAGCATAACTGCAGAGGTCTGAGATGAAACCGAGCAACGGAATGATGTCCCATGACTGAAACTGTCAGAAAATTGCCATCCTCTAGAGAATCTATAATGGTCCCCCAAAATAACCACTCCTGTAGCCCGGAATTCAGGAAAACTCAACAACATCCGTGTGGGAGATTGCTAGTTGAAAAGATGGAGCCTGAACTAGAAAGTCGGTCCAGATAAGGAGCCACTGCAACACCCATTAATCGAAGCACCGCCCAACAATGCTCCCAGGGACCTTTGAAAAAATTCTAGGAGCTTTTGCCAGACCCAAAAATAAGAGCTACAAACTGAATAATGTTTGTCTAGAAATGCAAATCTTAGGAACCTGTAATGATTCCTGTGAATTGGAATATGCAGATACGCATCTTTTAGATCCATTGTGGTTCATGAACTGACCTTCCTGAACCAAAGGAAGAAAGGAACGAATAGTTTCCCATCTTGAAAGAGTGGAACCCTGAGAAACTTGTTTTACACTCCTGAGATCTAAAATAGGTCTGAAAGTTCCCTCCTTTTTGGCAACGACGAAGAGATTAGAATAAAAACCCAAACCCTGTTCCTGAACCAGAACAGGAACTATCACTCCCATGCCTCGGAAAGATTCTGAACACAACGTAAGAACGCCTCTCCTTTTTATCTGGTTTACAGATAACCTGGAGAGAAAAGAAACCTGCCTCTGGGAGGAAAATTCTTGAACTCCAGTTTGTAACCCCTGGGACACGATACTCTACCACCCAGGGATCCTTTACATCCCGAACCCAAGCTAGAGTGAAGAAAGAGAGTCTGCCCCCGCACAAGATCCATTCCCAGATCAGGGGCAGAGACCCTTCCATGCCTGATTTTGAGTCACCAACAGCGTCCTGGACTGCTTCTCCTTATTCCAAGACTGATTTGACATCCAAGATGGCAATGGACTGTTCATGCTTGGAGGAAGAAGAGGAAGATTTATTCAGAGAAGTTACAAAATAAACAAAAATTACACTGCCGACCCTTCTGTTTATTTCTTTTATCCTGAGGAAGAGAATGCCCCTTACCCTCCGTAATATCAGAGCAATAATCTCAGCCAAAACCTGGCCCCAAACAAGTCTTACCCTTGTAAGGAATAGACAAAAGCTTAGCTTTGAGGACACATCCACAGACCCGGATTTTAACCATAAAGCTCTGTGAGCTAAAAATTACAAAACCAGAAATTTTAGCTCCAACTTGATGACCTGTAGAAAAAGTATCTGCAATAAAGGAATTAGCCAACTTCAAAGCCTTGATTCTATCTTGAATTTCTTCAAGAGGAGTATCTTGCTGAATAGAATCAGACAAGTCATCAAACCAATATGCCACCGCACTAGTAACCGTAGCAATACATGCAGCCAGTTGCCATTGATACCCCTGGTGTACATAAATCTTTTTAAGCAAAGCTTCCAACTTCTTATCCAAAGGATCTTTAAAGGGACAGCTGTCCTCAATAGTGGTCCTTTTGGTCAGAGTGGAAACTGCTCCCTCCACCTTGGGAACCATCTGCCAAGATTCCTTAATAGAATCTCCAATAGGAAACATCTTCCTAAAAATTGGAGAAGGGGAATCCCAGGCTTCTCCCATTCTCATGCAATAATATCTGAAACACGATCTGGTATTGGAAAAATTTCCACAGAGGAAGAGACATCAAAAAACTTATTAAGTTTAGTAGATTTCTTAGGAATAACCATGACTGATGCCTCAGAGTCATCCAAGGTAGCCAAAAGCTCCTTGAGTAACAAACGGAGGTGCTCCAGCTTAAACCTAAAGGAAACAACCTCAGGTTCAGAAGGAGGATTTACACTATCAGAATCCAAGATCTCACTCTCAGATGCTACTGAAGTATCTTACTCCTCAGACTTATGAGAAGAAACACTAGACCCAATTGCAACAGAATCAGAAACCTTATACTTCATCTTGCGCTTCCCCTGTAACATAGGAAAAGCAGACAAAGCCTCAGATACTGCCGAGGATATATGGGTAGCCATATCCTGCAAGGAAAAACCAACCTGAGACGAAACACAGGGCACTGCAGAAGATTGGGACGTATGAGGAGAAAGCTGCGGATTAGCCAGAACAGGAGACTTCTGAACAACATCCACCCTAGACAATAAAGACTCAGAATCAAAAAGTCTATCCTTATAATGTAATGTTCTCTTAATACAAGAGGAACAAACAGGGATAGGAGGCTCAACATTAGTATTTAAACATAGAGAACAAGTAACAGCCTGCAGGGCCTCTTGGTCCATCTTATTCCAAAAGGAAAAAACCTTAATCAATAAAAAAATTCTAAGTTCAAATCAGATTTTTAATGAAACAAAAAAGTTACTGTCCCTTTAAATTTTAAACAGACATTTTTTTTTAAAACTAGAAAATCCTTAAATAAACTGCACAATAAATCTTCCAGCAACAATTTTTTCACAAAATTAATGCAAAAAGAGACACAAACGTTATAGTCCCTGAAATTCAGACAGAAACTTAAATATAAACAGAGCAACAGCCTCACAAAAAACAACAGGCAACCTCCACACCTCAGCAAGCTCTGCTGAGATGCCTACCTGACCTCCTTGCTGCAGGAAACAAAGTCAGAAAATGATCCGGACCACCATACAGCCGCATCGGAGAGAACGCTGAACCATCTCTGAGAAGCTATGCAACAGAGCTGCAACATCCAGGAACAACAGGAAACAGCTAGAAGGGCGGCAAAAACACCCTTGCTATCTCAGATTAGACCCCGCCCTATCTGTGGACGTGGCCTAACAAACCTCCCGGTAGCCATTAATACACAAACAAAAAACATGTACACCAAAGTGAAAACATAATAAACTGAGCCAAACATCACAGTGCCTGCAAAACTGCCATACAATAAACCGTTAACCTAGAAGGCTGATTGTATATTTAGACAGAATTAACTGTCAAAGTGCCAAATTCTCCTATATCAAAACAGGGAAAGAAATAGGCACTTACTTCAAAAATCTGTCCGGCAGCGGGGAACAGTCACTTGGTATGAGAGGGGATTCCATACCTCACATGGACCTGTGTAAAAAAGAAAAGGCTGAGTAAACTTACTCAAACTTTCACATCAAGGGCAGGCATGAAATTTACTTGGGAGGCCATTGGGGATTATACCCCCACAAGTTCAACAAATGCTTAAAAGCAACCACTTGCCTCTACTGACAAGAGACTGACATGGACTACGGCTAAACCCCACAGAAAAACCAGAGCAAACCTTGCTCTGCTTAAAAACTAAACTCCTTGATTGAAGAATCAGACACCTAACTTTACCCCTCCTTGCAACTGATACAAGCAAAGAGAATGACTGGGGATTGTGGGGTAGGGGGAGTGGTATTTAACAGCTTTTGCTGTGGTGCTCTTTGCCTCCTCCTGCTGGTCAGGAGTGATATTCCCAACAGTAATTAAGATGATCTGTGGACCTCACCGTGTCCAATTAGAAAGAAAGTGAGAGGCGTGACCCCTATTCTGAGGGCACCACAGCCTGTAAAACCTTTCCTCAGCCGAAGCAAAAACGTACAAATTTGTTAAAAATTTTTTGACAAAGGTTATGTAAAGAGGACCACGGTAGCCGCGTTACAAATCTGCTCCCATAGAGGCCTCATTCGTTGAAGGCCCAAAAGGAAGCCCACTGCTCTAGTTGAATAAGCCTTAATCCTATAACGAGAACTTATGTCCCCGCTGCTTCATATGCTAAGAGAATATATGCTCCTTCAACCAAAAAGATAAGGAAGTGTCCGAGAGCTTGTCTGCCCCTTACGCTTCCCAGAATAGACAACAAACAAAAAGAAGTCTGTCTAAACTCCCTTAGTAGCTTGAAGATAGAACTTCAAGGCCCGAACAACATCCAAATTATGAAGTAACCGCTCCTTCGAAAAAGAAGGACCTGGACACAAGGAAAGAACAATAATCTCCTGGATGATGTTGCGATCTGAAATAACCCTTAGGAAGAAAACCTAACCCAAGTACGAAGAACAGCCTATCAGCATGGAAAACTAGGTAAGGGGGCTCACATTGCAAGGCAGCCATTTTAGATACTCTGCATGCCAAAGCAATAGCCAGTAGAAAGAGAACCTTACAAGACTGTAATTTAATGTCAAGTATGTGCATGTGCTCAAACGGAGCCCTCTGCAAAACCTTAAGAACAAGATTTAAATGCCAAGGAGGAGCGCTAGATTGGAACACAGGCCTGATTCTTATCAGAGCCTGAACAAAAAACTGGACATCTGGAAGCTCAAAGAGCCTCTTGTGCAGTAAAACAGATAGGGCTGAAATCTGTCCCTTAAGGGAGGTAGCTGAAATGCCCTTCTCCAGACCATCCTGAAGAAAGGAAAGAACCCTGACTTTATGCCAGGGAAAACCACACTCTTCCCACCAGAATAAGTAGGTCCTCCACACCTTATGATAGATGCGACGAGTAACTGGCTTACAAACTTGAATGAGAGCATCAATAACTCTCTCAGAAAAACCTCTCTTGGCTAGGACTAAGCGTTCAATCTCCACGCAGTCAGCCTCAGAGAATCTAGATTTTGATGAAAAAAAGGATCTTGTTCCAGCAGATCCCTGCGACAAGGTAACCTCCATGGAGGAGATGAGGACATCCCCACCAGATCCGTGAACCACATCCTCAGAGGCCACGATGGATCAATTAGAAACACTGATGCTCGCTCCTGATTAATGCGGGCCACTACAGTAGGTAGAAGTGGTAATAGCTTGAAAATGTAGATCAGACTGAACCTCCAAGGCACTGCTAATGCATCTATTAGATCCGCCTGAAGATCCCTGGACCGCGACCCATATCTGGGTAGCTTGGAATTGAGCCGGGACGCAATGAGATCTATCTCCAGTGTCCCCCATCTGCTGCAAATCTCCGCAAACACCTCGGGATGGAGAGACCATTCCCCCGGATGAAAAAATTGTCTGCTGAGGAAATCCGTTTCCCGGTTGTCCACACCCGGAATGTGAATTGCTAACAGCGAGCAGTTGTGGGCCTCTGCCCATTCCAGAATCCGAGATTGCTAGGGTGCTCCTCGTTCCTCTCTGATGGCTGATGTAAGCCACCGAGGTTATGTTGCCCGATTGGAATCTGAGAAACTGGGCCGAACTCAGAAGGGGCCAAAGCCTTCAAAGCATTGAAGATCACTTGAAGCTCCAAGATGTTGATCGGGAGGAGGGATTCCTCTCGAGTCCACAGGCCCTGTGCCTTCCTGGCACCCCAAACAGCTCCCCATCCTGTGAGACTCGTGTCCATAGTCACAATCTCCCAGGATGGTCTCAAGAAGGATGTCCCTTGGGACAGGTGATCTGGACAGAGCCACCAGGAGAGTGACTGTCTCGACCGGCTGTCCAGTGAAATCTGTTGAGATAGATCTGAATGATTGCTGTTCCACTGTCTCAGCATGCACAGCTGAAGAGGTCTGAGATGGAATCTGGCAAAGGGGAGATCGTCCATGCAGGACGCCATGAGCCCAATTACCTCCATACACTGAGCCACAGATGGCCTGAAGGAGGTCTGGAGGGCAAGACAATTGGAAGTTAGCTTGTAACGTCTCTGGTCTGTAAGACATATCTTAATGGATATGGAGTCTATTATCGCACCCAGGAACTCCACCCTGGTACTGGGAATAAGAGAACTCTTTTCTAAGTTTATCTTCCATCCATGAGATCGAAGAAGAGAAGGGCTTTCAAATGGTCCTCAGCCAGACGACAGGACAGTGCTTGAAGCAAAATATCGTCTAAGTATGGTGGAACTGAAATCCCTCTGGTTCTGGCCACTGCGAGCAGAGCCCCTAGAACCTTCATAAAAACACTTGGAGCAGTAGCTAGACCAAACAGGAGTGCAATGAACTGGAAGTGCTGGTCCAGGGACGCAAATCTTAGGAACTTGAAGTGTTTTCTGTGTATAGGGACGTGAAGGTAGGCATCCTTCAGGTCTATCATGGTCATAAATTGTCCTTCCTGGACTAAAGGAAGAATGGACCTTATTGTCTCCATCTTGAACGAGGGGACTCATAGGAATTTGTTTAAACACTTTAGGTCCAGAATTGAACAAAAAGTACCCTCCTTCTTTGGGACCACAAACAGGTTTGAGTAGTATCCCAGACCTTTCTCTGCTGGAGGTACCGGTACAATGACCTCACAGGGCGGAGAGATCCCTTACACACCCTAGAAAAGCCTCTCTCTTTTTTGGCCTTGATGACAGGTTTGATAAGAGGAATCTGCCCCTGGGAGGATGAGACTTGAAATCTATCCTGTATCCCTGAGCAATGACCTCCAGTACCCACGGGTCTTGCACGTCCCCGAACCAAACTTCTGAAAAGAGTGACAGTCTGTCACCTAACAGGACTGAGGAGGTTTCCAAGTTCCCTTGCACTGCTCCGGCTTTGTAGAGGGCTGCTGATGTTGGGATTTGTCCGAATGAAAGGAACAAAAATTAGGACCTTGTCCTTTAGGCTTATTCTACTTCTTCTTATCCTGCAGTAAAAAGGCACCTTTGCATCCAGTAACCGTAGATATGATAGATTCCAGGCCTGGACCAAAGAGAATATTTCCCTTAAATGGGAGGGAAAAAAGTTTAGACTTCGAAGTCATGTCCGCAGACCAATACTTCAGCCAGAATGCCCTACGGGCTAGAACAGAAAGACCTGAAGCCTTGGCTTTCAGGCGAATAATCTGCATATTTGCATCACAAATAAAAGAATAAAGCTACCCTTAAGGCCTTAATTCTTTCCTGGATCGTGTCGAGGGGACACTCCACCTTGATCAACTCAGATAAGGAATCGCACCGGTAGGTAGCCGCTTCCAGTTGAAACAAATATCCTGTGAGCTAAATCATTTTTCTTAATAGAGTTTCCAGATTCTTATTCATGGGCTCTTTAAACAACAAAATATCCTCAAGTGGGATAGTAGTGCGCTTAGCAAGCGTGGAGATAGCACCGTCTACTTTAGGGACGGAATCCCACAACTCAAACTGAGAGTCTGGAACCGGGAACAATTTCTTAAAGGAAGAAGGGAAAAAGGAAGAACCGAGTTTTTCCCATTCATTCTTAATAATGTTAGCCATCTTTAGGGGAACCGGGAAAGTCTGTGGTACAACCCTGTCCTCGTAGACCTTATCCAATTTAGGAATACAAGGTTCCTCAGGTAATTTAGGTTCTGGAACCTCTAAAGTAGCCAAAACTTCCTTTAGCAGAAAGCGTAAGTGTTCAATCCTAAATCTAAAGTCTGGTTCCTCCGCAGCCGGAGGCTTAGAGGCAGCAGATTCCGACCCAGAAAGAGCATCCTCTGAAGTAAATTCCGACCCAGAAAGAGCATCCTCTGAAGTATCAGAGGCGTCTTCATCATCGGATAATCTTGTATCAGATAAATCCGGGAAGCTGAATGTGTATTAGGAGATCACTGTAGGGTGCGCACCTCATGGGACGGAGACTCCTCAGAGGTAGAAGGCTCAGTAGTACTAAACATATTAGCTCTCTTTGATAAGATTACTTTATCAAGGCATGTGGAACATAATTGAGCAGGCGGGTATACCGTGGCCTCCTCACAATATAGACAGGCATTAGATCTAGGTAAAGAGGGAGTACCCTCTAACGTATTAGATTCCTCCATAGCTTGCGCTTATAACTAGGACTATAGACAAAGATAAATGGCACCTTTATACCCCCAATGGCTGGGGCACTCACCACCTTCTATGACTCAGGCCAAACAGAGAAACCAATTAGTCTCCAGACAACCGCACGGTCAGGAAGAAGAGAATTAATGTGACCACACCAGGTCACATGGTGCGCTATGCAGGACTGCCCCTGCACCAATAAAAGCGCGCCAAGCCTAACAGGCTGCGCAGCGCTCCAAAATGAAAGTAAAACCTGTACATTCCAACATCGGCCTGAGCCTCATCTCACACATGTCAAAGCATAAACACAATATCAAAAATATGTGATTAACCCCTTCCGCAGACATTAAGCCTTGATTCCATTCAGATAAAAGGAGTCACACTGTGAACTACTCCTTATCTTCTGACACTTCTCTGCCAACCTCCTGTGACGAAAGGCAAAGAATGACTGGGGGATGAGGGGAGTGGGGGAGGTATTTAGGCCTTTGGCTAGGGTGTCTTTGCCTCCTCCTGGTGGCCAGGTTCAGTATTTCCCAAAAGTAAGGAATGAAGCCGTGGACTCTCCTCATATTAAGAAGGAAATACAAATTACATTACCTTAAATTTACTGTATTGCAAACTAAAACTGACACTTTCAGAAAGTGGGAGGTACAGGGCAGTTCCCTGGTTTGAACAGGGAGTTCCAAGGGTATGTCTGAAGCTCTCTCATTAGTCTTGTGAAATTTTCTAAGCATTTTAAACAAGCTGGTCTCACTGATTTGTTTCGCCAGCTGTATGCAGGCAATTGTAAATTGAACATTTTAGTTAAATTTGAAATTGATGCAAATGGAGCCCTTATTTCAGACCCAGGGGTTCTCCAGTTACCTACTCTCTCCCATGTAAAATTTTGTATCCCAGATTACTTTCTATAGAAGGCATCTGTCATCTCTCTGGATTTCCAGGTTCCTCCCCTTTTCTTCAAAGATTCAGTTAGTTCTGCCACTGTGAGGTCTGCTCTATAACCATAATTTGCAAAATCACTAAATACACTGCTGTACACAAAATAAAATACAAATAGAAAGTGCAAAGTTTAAATGTAATAAAATGTAATCTGAAGTGTAAAGTGATGTAAAAAAGAAAGCACAAAATGTCAATACATGTTATATTGCACTGGTCTTTTCTTTCCTTCACATACAGAAATGCAGGGAACGTCCCTTGGAGAAGTAAAGCAAAATCGCCTTTTGAAAGTTTCACTAGGGATCTTGCAGTGCTGAAGAATCATTTTAGAATATCTCACCTGAGCAGAGAGGTTTTGAATATCAGGGCCTTAGTGAACATCCAAAATCCAGTACTGACAGATACAAAGAAGCTTACGGCTAGATTTAGAGTTTTGTCGGTAACTACCCGCGTAGCTAACGCTGGATTTTTCTGGCCGCACCTTTTAAATAACTCTGGTATTGAGAGTCCACAGAATGGCTGCGTTAGGCTCCAAAAAAGGAGCGTAGAGCATATTTAACGCAACTTCAACTCTCGATACCAGAGTTGCTTACGGACGCGGCCAGCCTCAAAAACGTGCTCGAGCACGATTCCCCCATAGAAAACAATGGGGCTGTTTGAGCTGAAAAAAAACCTAACACCTGCAAAAAAGCCGCGTTCAGCTCCTAACGCAGCCCCATTGTTGTCTATGGGAAACACTTCCTACGTCTGCACCTAACACCCTAACATGTACCCCGAGTCTAAACACCCCTAACCTTACACTTATTAACCCCTAATCTGCCGCCCCCGCTATCGCTGACACCTGCATATTATTTTTAACCCCTAATCTGCAGCTCCGTAAACCGCCGCTACTTACATTATCCCTATGTACCCCTAATCTGCTGCCCCTAACACCGCCGACCCCTATATTATATTTATTAACCCCTAATCTGCCCCCCACAACGTCGCCTCCACCTGCCTACAAATATTAACCCCTAATCTGCTGAGCGGACCGCACCGCTATTATAATAAAGTTATTAACCCCTAATCCGCCTCACTAACCCTATAATAAATAGTATTAACCCCTAATCTGTCCTCCCTAACATCGCCGACACCTAACTTCAAACATTAACCCCTAATCTGCCGACTGGAGCTCACCGCTATTCTAATAAATGTATTAACCCCTAAAGCCAAGTCTAACCCTAACACCCCCCTAAATTAAATATAATTTAAATCTAACGAAATTAATTAACTCTTATTAAATAAATTATTCCTATTTAAAGCTAAATACTTACCTGTAAAATAAATCCTAATATAGCTACAATATAAATTATATTTATATTATAGCTATTTTAGGATTTATATTTATTTTAACCAGGTACAATAGCTAAAATAGTTAAAATAATTACAAAATTACCTGTAAAATAAATCCTAACCTAAGTTACAATTAAACCTAACACTACACTATCAATAAATTAATTAAATAAAATACATACAATTACCTACAATTGAACCTAACACTACACTATCAATAAATTAATTAAATACAATATCTACAAATAAATACAATGAAATAAACTAACTAAAGTACAAAAAATAAAAAAGAACTAAGTTACAAAAAATAAAAAAGAACTAAGTTACTAAAAATAAAAAAATATTTACAAACATCAGAAAAATATTACAACAATTTTAAACTAATTACACCTATTCTAAGCCCCCTAATAAAATAACAAAGACCCCCAAAATAAAAAAATGCCCTACCCTATTCTAAATTACTAAAGTTCAAAGCTCTTTTACCTTACCAGCCCTGAACAGGGCCCTTTGCGGGGCATGCCCCAAAGAATTCAGCTCTTTTGCCTGTAAAAAAAACACATACAATACCCCCCCCCCCAACATTACAACCCACCACCCACATACCCCTAATCTAACCCAAACCCCCCTTAAATAAACCTAACACTAAGCCCCTGAAGATCTTCCTACCTTATCTTCACCATACCAGGTTCACCGATCGATCCAGAAGAGCTCCTCCGATGTCCTGATCCAAGCCCAAGCGGGGGGCTGAAGATGTCCATGATCCGGCTGAAGTCATCATCCAAGCGGAGCTGAAGAGGTCCATGATCCGGCTGAAGTCATCATCCAAGCGGGAGCTGAAGAGGTCCATGATCCGGCTGAAGTCTTCTATCAACGGCATCTTCAATCTTCTTTCTTCCGGATCCATCTTGCAGACCTCCGACGCGGAACATCCTGCTGGCCCGACGGACTACCGACGAATGAAGGCTCCTTTAAGGACGTCATCCAAGATGGCGTCCCTCGAATTCCGATTGGCTGATAGAATCCTATCAGCCAATCGGAATTCGAGGGACGCCATCTTGGATGACGTCCCTTAAAGGAGCCTTCATTCGTCGGTAGTCCGTCGGGCCAGCAGGATGTTCCGCGTCGGAGGTCTGCAAGATGGATCCGGAAGAAAGAAGATTGAAGATGCCGTTGATAGAAGACTTCAGCCGGATCATGGACCTCTTCAGCTCCCGCTTGGATGATGACTTCAGCCGGATCATGGACCTCTTCAGCTCCCTTGGATGATGACTTCAGCCGGATCATGGACATCTTCAGCCCCCCGCTTGGGCTTGGATCAGGACATCGGAGGAGCTCTTCTGGATCGATCGGTGAACCTGGTATGGTGAAGATAAGGTAGGAAGATCTTCAGGGGCTTAGTGTTAGGTTTATTTAAGGGGGGTTTGGGTTAGATTAGGGGTATGTGGGTGGTGGGTTGTAATGTTGGGGGGGGGGGGGTATTGTATAGTGTTTTTTTTTACAGGCAAAAGAGCTGAATTCTTTGGGGCATGCCCCGCAAAGGGCCCTGTTCAGGGCTGGTAAGGTAAAAGAGCTTTGAACTTTAGTAATTTAGAATAGGGTAGGGCATTTTTTTATTTTGGGGGTCTTTGTTATTTTATTAGGGGGCTTAGAATAGGTGTAATTAGTTTAAAATTGTTGTAATATTTTTCTGATGTTTGTAAATATTTTTTTATTTTTAGTAACTTAGTTCTTTTTTATTTTTTGTAACTTAGTTCTTTTTTATTTTTTGTACTTTAGTTAGTTTATTTCATTGTATTTATTTGTAGATATTGTATTTAATTAATTTATTGATAGTGTAGTGTTAGGTTCAATTGTAGGTAATTGTAGGTATTTTATTTAATTAATTTATTGATAGTGTAGTGTTAGGTTTAATTGTAACTTAGGTTAGGATTTATTTTACAGGTAATTTTGTAATTATTTTAACTATTTTAGCTATTGTACCTGGTTAAAATAAATAAAATCCTAAAATAGCTATAATATAAATATAATTTATATTGTAGCTATATTAGGATTTATTTTACAGGTAAGTATTTAGCTTTAAATAGGAATAATTTATTTAATAAGAGTTAATTAATTTCGTTAGATTTAAATTATATTTAATTTAGGGGGGTGTTAGGGTTAGACTTGGCTTTAGGGTTAATACATTTATTAGAATAGCGGTGAGCTCCAGTCGGCAGATTAGGGGTTAATGTTTGAAGTTAGGTGTCGGCGATGTTAGGGAGGACAGATTAGGGGTTAATACTATTTATTATAGGGTTAGTGAGGCGGATTAGGGGTTAATAACTTTATTATAATAGCGGTGCGGTCCGCTCAGCAGATTAGGGGTTAATAATTGTAGGCAGGTGGAGGCGACGTTGTGGGGGGCAGATTAGGGGTTAATAAATATAATATAGGGGTCGGCGGTGTTAGGGGCAGCAGATTAGGGGTACATAGGGATAATGTAAGTAGCGGCGGTTTACGGAGCTGCAGATTAGGGGTTAAAAATAATATGCAGGTGTCAGCGATAGCGGGGGCGGCAGAATAGGGGTTAATAAGTGTAAGGTTAGGGGTGTTTAGACTCGGGGTACATGTTAGGGTGTAAGGTGCAGACGTAGGAAGTGTTTCCCCATAGACAACAATGGGGCTGCGTTAGGAGCTGAACGCGGCTTTTTTGCAGGTGTTAGGTTTTTTTTTCAGCTCAAACAGCCCCATTGTTTTCTATGGGGGAATCGTGCACGAGCACGTTTTTGAGGCTGGCCGCGTCCGTAAGCAACTCTGGTATCGAGAGTTGAAGTTGCGTTAAATATGCTCTACGCTCCTTTTTTGGAGCCTAACGCAGCCATTCTGTGGACTCTCAATACCAGAGTTATTTAAAAGGTGCGGCCAGAAAAAATCCAGCGTTAGCTACGCGGGTAGTTACCGACAAAACTCTAAATCTAGCCGTAAGCTTCTTTGTATCTGTCAGTACTGGATTTTGGATGTTCACTAAGGCCCTGATATTCAAAACCTCTCTGCTCAGGTGAGATATTCTAAAATGATTCTTCAGCACTGCAAGATCCCTAGTGAAACTTTCAAAAGGCAGATTTTGCTTTACTTCTCCAAGGGACGTTCCCTGCATTTCTGTATGTGAAGGAAAGAAAAGACCAGTGCAATATAACATGTATTGACATTTTGTGCTTTCTTTTTTACATCACTTTACACTTCAGATTACATTTTATTACATTTAAACTTTGCACTTTCTATTTGTATTTTATTTTGTGTACAGCAGTGTATTTAGTGATTTTGCAAATTATGGTTATAGAGCAGACCTCACAGTGGCAGAACTAACTGAATCTTTGAAGAAAAGGGGAGGAACCTGGAAATCCCAGAGAGATGACAGATGCCTTCTATAGAAAGTAATCTGGGATACAAAATTTTACATGGGAGAGAGTAGGTAACTGGAGAACCCCTGGGTCTGAAATAAGGGCTCCATTTGCATCAATTTCAAATTTAACTAAAATGTTCAATTTACAATTGCCTGCATACAGCTGGCGAAACAAATCAGTGAGACCAGCTTGTTTAAAATGCTTAGAAAATTTCACAAGACTAATGAGAGAGCTTCAGACATACCCTTGGAACTCCCTGTTCAAACCAGGGAACTGCCCTGTACCTCCCACTTTCTGAAAGTGTCAGTTTTAGTTTGCAATACAGTAAATTTAAGGTAATGTAATTTGTATTTCCTTCTTAATATGAGGAGAGTCCACGGCTTCATTCCTTACTTTTGGGAAATACTGAACCTGGCCACCAGGAGGAGGCAAAGACACCCTAGCCAAAGGCCTAAATACCTCCCCCACTCCCCTCATCCCCCAGTCATTCTTTGCCTTTCGTCACAGGAGGTTGGCAGAGAAGTGTCAGAAGATAAGGAGTAGTTCACAGTGTGACTCCTTTTATCTGAATGGAATCAAGGCTTAATGTCTGCGGAAGGGGTTAATCACATATTTTTGATATTGTGTTTATGCTTTGACATGTGTGAGATGAGGCTCAGGCCGATGTTGGAATGTACAGGTTTTACTTTCACTTTGGAGCGCTGCGCAGTCTGTTAGGCTTGGCGAGCTTTTAGTGGTGCAGAGGCAGTCCTGCATGGCGCACCATGTGACCTGGTGTGGTCACATTAATTCTCTTCTTCCTGACCGTGCGGTTGTCTGGAGACTAATTGGTTTCTCTGTTTGGCCTGAGTCATAGAAGGTGGTGAGTGCCCCAGCCATTGGGGGTATAAAGGTGCCATTTATCTTTGTCTATAGTCCTAGTTATAAGCGCAAGCTATGGAGGAATCTAATACGTTAGAGGGTACTCCCTCTTTACCTAGATCTAATGCCTGTCTATATTGTGAGGAGGCCACGGTATACCCCCTGCTCAATTATGTTCCACATGCCTTGATAAAGTAATCTTATCAAAGAGAGCTAATATGTTTAGTACTACTGAGCCTTCTACCTCTGAGGAGTCTCCGTCCCATGAGGTGCGCACCCTACAGTGATCTCCTAATACACATTCAGCTTCCCGGATTTATCTGATACAAGATTATCCGATGATGAAGACGCCTCTGATACTTCAGAGGATGCTCTTTCTGGGTCGGAATTTACTTCAGAGGATGCTCTTTCTGGGTCGGAATCTGCTGCCTCTAAGCCTCCGGCTGCGGAGGAACCAGACTTTAGATTTAGGATTGAACACTTACGCTTTCTGCTAAAGGAAGTTTTGGCTACTTTAGAGGTTCCAGAACCTAAATTACCTGAGGAACCTTGTATTCCTAAATTGGATAAGGTCTACGAGGACAGGGTTGTACCACAGACTTTCCCGGTTCCCCTAAAGATGGCTAACATTATTAAGAATGAATGGGAAAAACTCGGTTCTTCCTTTTTCCCTTCTTCCTTTAAGAAATTGTTCCCGGTTCCAGACTCTCAGTTTGAGTTGTGGGATTCCGTCCCTAAAGTAGACGGTGCTATCTCCACGCTTGCTAAGCGCACTACTATCCCACTTGAGGATATTTTGTGTTTAAAGAGCCCATGAATAAGAATCTGGAAACTCTATTAAGAAAAATGATTTAGCTCACAGGATATTTGTTTCAACTGGAAGCGGCTACCTACCGGTGCGATTCCTTATCTGAGTTGATCAAGGTGGAGTGTCCCC
>NW_026512748.1:10000-12500 GCF_027579735.1 Bombina bombina
CATCTGCGCAAAAGGTCGCAGGGCCTCAGGCCGCAATTAGGCAGGTTGGGGGGCAAGGGGCGAACCGCGAATACATCGCGGCCTAGTAAACGCTGCAGTACCGCATCACGCAGCAAGCGTGGCACCCAGTAGGGTGCGAGTGTGTCTCCCGCGGGCGTGGCCCTCAGCCGGGTCCCCCCCGGGCGTAGTTACTAGGGCCTCTGCAAGAAAGGCACCAGTTCTCACGCCCAGCTTATGTCAGGGCGCGCAGGTTGTTTCAGAGCAAGGTAGACAAGTGCAGTTTGCAGATGCAGTCGTGAATGTTCATGTCGATGATATGGCTGACAATGTTATTTCTGAGTATGGCATAGAGCGTAGGAGCCCCAGTCCCTTGGAGTTTCATGATGATGTTGTTGGTGGGCCTTCGTCCCCTTCCCTGGGTACTCCTCTCTCCCATTTTTCTTCACAGATTGTTATGGAGCCCAGAAATGCTTTGATGCCACTCCAGGCCATCCCCAGTGTTGGTGAAAGGGAGGAACAGCCCCAGGAACAGCTGTCCACATCCTCAGGCCCCGTGCCGGTGCAGCGCCTCTTGGGAGCTCGTAAGCACACTGTTACTTTTGAACATAGGGGTTTGAGTTCATCCTCGGATGATTCGGGTTCAGAAAGTGATAGATCCCTGGGGTTGGAAGCTAAAGGGTAAAAGAGGATGTATAGGATGGTAAAATGGTTAGTCGAGGAAAGGAAGGCTATGGGTTTACCCCTCCCCCCTGGTTCAGCCCGCATGGAACCCCCTGTTCCTCTGCCGACACCTCCTGCGTCAACAGGCTTGGTTAGTCCGGTAGTGGGGAACAGGCGCAGGGCAGCTGTACATGGGGACACTGACACGTGGCCCGCATTTAGTTTACACGAACATCTTAAATCCAAGATGGTTCGGCGCATTCAGGGCGGGAAGTATGTACATATGTTCGAACTTTCCGCGGAAGCATACCGTCAAAAGGAAATGGCGGATGATGGCACGGGCCCGAAGAAATTCAAACGGCCTGATTCATATGACGAATGGCGCAAGTGCTTCCGTGTTTATGCGTCTTGTTACATTTCCAAATTCCCTGACCAAGCGTTGAATATCCTGAAATATCAGGATTCCATAGAAACCGTGTATGAAAAGTACAGAGAGGGAGCTTGGCGGGACTATGACGCGGCCTTTCGTAGGAAGATGGTTGGGAACCCTCTCCTTACCTTTGGCGATGTCGACTCACGATTGTGGGCTCAATTGGGGCCTGAGAAACAGGTGGCCCCTGTTCCAGCCTTCGGGGGGTCGGGAGGCGCCAAAGCCTCGCAGCGCTCTCGACGGTAGCCCACGGGGGTGTGCTGGCGTTTCCAGGACTTTGTTCCAGAGGGGCGGCATGTGCATTTCGTCACACCTGTAAGCATTGCGGTGGCAGCCACTCGGGGTCCGAGTGTACCAGACCCCAGGATGCGAGTCGTCCCCAAGAGAGATCAGCAGCTGGTTCAAAATCTTTCCCTGGGGGAAAGGGCGGCCACCCCACTGAGGGTAGCCGTAATTGAAAAATGGCTGCTTCTTTACCCTTTTAAAGAGGCTGTCTTGCTACTCAGGGACGGTCTGCAATCTGGATTTGTTATTCCGGTCGGATCGCATGTGGTAGGTTCCTCAACACATAGGAACCTAAAATCTGCATATCAGTTCCCTGAGGTGTTGAGGGATAAGCTGAATAAGGAAATCCCGCTTCCCGGGTTGGTTGTTTCTCCTTTGGGGGTCGTACCAAAGAAGGAGCCTGGTAAGTTCCGGCTCATCCAACACCTATCTTTTCCAAAGGGTCGTTTGGTTAACGACGCTATACCTCCTGAGCTTAGCTCAGTTTTCTATCAGTCCTTTGATGAAGCATTAGGGCTGGTTCGCCGGGCGGGGGCTGGAGCCCTGATGGCAAAGCTAGATGTGGAATCTGCTTTCCGGCTCCTACCAATTCACCCCTCCTCCTTTAGGCTCATGGGGTGCTGTTTTGAAGGAAAGTACTACGTGGACAAATGCTTGCCCATGGGGTGCTCCATTTTGTGTGCCTACTTCGAGGCTTTCAGTAGTTTCCTACACTGGGCCATTGCGGAGGTTGCCGGATTCGACGGCCTGGCACACTATTTGGATGATTTTCTGCTTGTCGGGCGGGCGGGTTCATCCGAGTGTGCCTTCTTGATGAAAGTCACTAGGGTGCTGATGGGCAGAATGGGAGTTCCTTTGGCGGAGGACAAGTCCCAGGGGCCCTTGTACGTGCCTTACTTTTTTGGGCATTGAGGTTGATTCTGCAGCAGGGCAATGCCGTCTGCCACAGGATAAAATACAGCGTATGCTGGAGTCAGTACGCGCCATGAGAACAGAGCGTTATCGCTCCGTGAGGGACCTTCAAACCTTGTTGGGTTTGCTTAATTTTGCCGGGAGGATTATTCCTATGGGAAGGATATTCCTCCGCAGGCTGGAGCAGCAGTTATGCGGTGAGAGGTCGCAGAC
>NW_026512748.1:20000-37663 GCF_027579735.1 Bombina bombina
CCTACATAACTAACTATATATATAACCCCTTCTAGAAAATGGCCATGGGATGCTGAAGACCACAAGGTGGAGATACTCTACGCAGCTTTAATATAGGGGTTCTCGGCCCGTTAATAATCAGCCCAAGCACGCCCAAGCATACCAAGCCTGTGACGTCACCCTGACCGCAATGGCCGTCATTCAAAACCTCCTTCCAGCCTGCAGCCGTGATCCTGACCACCCGCCACAAGAGACAGACCTGCAAATTAAATGGTCCAGACTCTTGCCGCCACCACTATATCCTTAGGAGTAACGCCTGCCTGATATTCTGCAAGAACAAATCTACTCCTGCCAGTTAAAAATGAACCCCATCCTGCCTATATAAACCCTTATGGGCTGCTGAGATGTTCCCATGCTCTATCACAAAACCCTCGAGGTCCCCTACCTGCTTCCTCAGGTCCCTATTTATCTTTTTCCTGACCTGGAAAGCAGCTTTATGGGACACCATGTGCTTCCACCTCAATCTAGGGATCACATTCGACCACCCGATTCGCACACCTGGAAACCAGAGTCTGAACTGCCGCAGATCTGACTGCATTGCCTGGATTAAATCTAATGTGGGGATGGCCCCCACGTCATTGCCGCCAGCATGTAAAATCAGAATGTGGGGTATTTCCCACCTTCTTGCGGCATCCTGTAACAATGCAGGCAGATCTGCCCAGGACAAACCCCTGCGCCCTAGCCAACTCAACACAGCCTTGGACGATGGAAATCCCAGCTGCTGTCTTCCTGGCATCGCTGCGGCTCTAATTGCAGCCCAGTGCACATAGGAATGGCCTACGATCCACACTCGTACAGGACCTGGACGTATGCCTGAAATAAAGAAACAAAAGTTAGCTTGCACGCTTTCTGGACCTGACCATCATTAACCATGGCCAACCCCCCTTTGTGCACCCATGCACCCTTGCAAGCCCATTTCCCTTGATGCCCCATCGTCATCAACCTATACTCTTATGCATACTCTTATGCATACAGAGGCCTAACATAGGATTTGTACCGCTGCGATCTCCAACGCCCCAAGGAGCGAATGCGGTCTGATGACCAACCCAGCTCTGCTGCCATCGTGGCCGCCCCAACCCTGAACAAGTGGGAGGCAATACGTGACCCATCGAGACCCGCCCGCTGCACTACCCGGCCTAACACCGCTCTGAACTGGTATCTGGTCAGCGGGTCTCCATTCACATGTATAAGAAACTTGGAGGAGCCTCCTGGCTGCACCTCCAGGTGTGAAGAGACCAGGCGTACTGGGCAACAGGTGACCCCTGGCTGCCCCGGCAAGGAAAGCCAGGCTCCCCAGCCCTCCTGGTCCGTCTTAGACCTGGGGATACAGAGAAGCACTGAATCATCCACCACCCTAACATGATTGTGCATGACTCCCCCCGATACAGCCGTCTTGGCACGTGGGACCAGCTCCCCTACTCTCAGTGCCCCGTGAAATGCGAGCCCAAAGGCCGTCCCGAAGTGCTGAACCTCAAAAGGCAAGGAACAGATCTCTGGCAACGCCGCCAGCAATTTAACCAAACAATCTGCTGTAATGGGTTCCCTAGCGTCCTGCCTTGGAACCTCCAATTGGCCCCAACCCCTGGATTAACTGTTTCACCAGGAATGAGCGTGACGTATCCTGAAAAGCGTACAACCTGCAAAAGAAGGCTACGGCAGAAAGCCTAGAGACCACTGCCCCCTTTTTTACTTGCTTACCTCTCAGGTCAGCCAACCACTGCAAAATAAATCCCTGCTCACCTTTGCAAGAAGGAAACTCACGGAGGTCGCAGAAACCAACCCACTCACTCCAATACCTCACATAGGCCGACCAAGTGTTGGGTGCCAAAGAGGCCCGTAATACTGGGATCAGTCGCCGCAGTCCTTCACCATCTGACACAGAAAGAGAGGGCAAGAAAGACCATTAGGAGCAGCTGTTGGCGCCGCCGCCCTAAAAGCCTCCCACTGGAAGCGAGACAATGCATCCGCCACTATGTTCTGGACCCCTGGGACATGACGAGCCCTAAAATCAATGTTCCACTGCAGACATCTCAACACCAGGTGTCACAGGTAATGCACCACCACAGGTGATGAAGCTGAAAGTCTGTTAACGGCAAAAACTACACTGAGATTATCCGTCCAGAAAACCACAGCCTTGTTGCTGAAGAGGTGCCCCCACAGCTTAACTGCAACTACAATGGGACACAGTTCCAAGAAGCAAAGGTTGCGTGTAAGCCCTAGGCCCGCCCACTCAGATGGCCATGCCCCTCTAAAGTACGCCCCGTATCCAGATGCCCCTGCAGCATCCGTGAAGAGATGCAAAGACTGATTGGACACTGGGTCACACCTCCACATACAGACACCATTAAAATCTTGTAGGAACTGTCCCCAAAATTCCAGATCCGCCACCCGGATGCGTGACGCTGCCATCCTGCCGCCCCCCAATCTCCGATCCAACCGTTTGCTAAAAATCCTACCCCACGGGATGACCCTCCCGCGAAGTTTAGGAGACCCAGGAGCAACTGCAACTCCCTCAGCAAACATGTTTGCACTGTGGCCATGGCACGAACTGCCATCAACATTCGAGCCACCTTCTCTTTAGGCAGCCTGCATACCATTGCCACAGAATCTATTTATATGCCAAGAAACATCAGGCACGTGCAAGGCCCCTCCGGTTTATCCTCGGCAAGGGGAACCCCAAACCTAGCCATCATGAACCTCATGACGTTCATCAAGGAGGCACATTCCCCTGAATCGGCCTCCCCCACTAGAAGGAAATCATCCAAATAGTGTGCAATCTTGTCACTCTCCACCGCTGATGCCACCGCCCAATGGAGGAAAGTACTAAACGCCTCAAAATAAGCGCATGATATAGAACAGCCCATAGGCAGGCAACGATCAACATAGTAACTCCCTTCAAACCAGCACCCCATCAGTCTGAAAGATGATGGGTGGATTGGGAGGAGCCGAAACGCGGACTCAATGTCCAATTTAGTCATTAAGGCCCCAGGCCCCCTTTCCCTCACGATAGCCAGTGCATTGTCAAACTGTCACATTCAATCCGGTCATCGCCGTTTCCTGCGGCTCACAGATCTCTTCTGTGTCGTCACGTTGCCTAGCAACATGACGCGGTTGTTCTACACACTCCTCCTGACGTTGACGTCTATCTCTCATTCAAAAGTCCGGCGGGAGATCTTCTCGGGGCCCGTTTGTCTTTCTGAACCAGAGCGCAACCTGTCATCTGTGTGTTCTTCTGCTCGGCGTGTGACGTCAATACATGCCTGCAACTAGTCTCTCTCAGCTTCTCCCATCTGCCTGATACATTGGATCTTCTCCGGAGTGTTTCAGCTTCTCTCTCTCAGTAAGGATATAACCAGTTCTCATCAGGACATCTAGATTACGGTACCGTACATCCTCCTTAATGTCTGTTCAATGAGTCTGTGTTACACCTGCTAAAAGGATTACCTCTGTTTGTTTGCTAACCTGCTTAAAGGGACATTTGCTTTACCAAACCTGTTAGAAGGATTACCTCTGTTTGTTTGCTAACCTGCTTAAAGGGACATTTGCTTTATCAAAGGAATTACCTCTGTTTGTTTGCTAACCTGCTTAAAGGGACATTTGCTTTATCAAACCTGCTAAAAGGAATAGCTCTCTGCTTGTTTGCTAACCTGCTTAAAGGGACATTTGCTTTATCCAATTCTACAAAAGGAATACCTATCTGTTTGCTTTTTAACCTGCTTAAAGGGACATTTACTTTTATCATTCCTGTGTGGGTCACGTCCTGGATATTTCTCAGTGTGCTAGCGTGTGTTTTACTTTTCATGCTAGCAGTTGAGTTGAATCCTGGGCTGATCCTTTTCGGCTGATAAACGACTGGTAGTGGACCGAGCTTAAATCCTCTGTAATGGCATCGTTCACCGACTGCCCCTTCGGTAGGATAGATGCTGTATGAGCTGAAACTTACCCATTTCTTTCTTGGGAACCACTCCCAGCGGAGAAATCACCAAGTCTGGAATTGGCAAGTCTTTAAAAGGTCCTGCAACCCTGCCCAAAGCCACTTCCTTACCCAGCTTGTCCCTGACTGCCTCTGGGTACTGAGAGGCAGATTTTAGGTTTTTCCGAACCCTAGACCCCAGCACCTGGCCGACTACCGGTATATTGAAACCCAGTCGCAGGCTGGCATCCAGCAATCTAGCAGCCGCCCTGTTCGGGTACCTGCTCAACCCCCTACCGATAATAGGGACCCTAAGAGGAGAATCCGCCCTTTCCCGAAGCACTCCCTTTAGCCCCCAAAGCGTTCAGTTTGTGTGTCCCGCTTCTTGGAGCAGTCCTCCCCAGGGTGTTGCCCGCTGCAGAACTTGCAGACGTTCTTAAATGTGCAGGATGTGCCCCTGTCACATGCCTTATCCTGGTAACGCCAGCACACACACCCTTGCCACCGTTGAAAGCGCAAGGGCTGCCTAGGCCCCTGAGTAACAATTCCCGAGCCCACTTGCGCCCCACGCTCTGCATCAAGATGTGCCCAGAGGTGTAGATCCATGGTCCAAAAATCTAGCAATTGGTTACCCACCTTCTTTTTCCGGTAGATCATGTCATACTCCCTCCAGGCCCCATCGGCAAATTTCCTACATATCGCATCTATCGTGTCAACATACTTAAACAATGCGGTGCCCTGATCTGGGAACATCTCTAGCTAGCATGTGGCATATACCCGGAAACACAGATGCCATTCCTCAAAGGTGTTGGGCCGTTTAAACTTTTTAGGGCCTGTCCCGTCTTCCGCCATTTCTTTGAATTTAAATGCTTCTGCAGATAATTCAAACATATTGACGTATTTACCATCCTGGATACGCTTCACCATCTTTGACTTAAGGTGGGCATGCAAACTATGTACCTGACAAGAGTAAGTGTCCCCATGTACAGCTGCTTTCCTGTTCACAGCCTGTGGTGAACCACCCTGTACCCCTGGGGGCTGAGATGATGGGGCCAAGCCACTGACAGTACCCACCCCGGGTTTGCCCCTACTAATTTTTCTTAACATCCTATACATTCTCCTGTGGCCTTTCATGTGTAAACCCAAGGACCCATCTATCTCGGACCCAGACCCACTAGAACTAGAGGAGTCACATCTTCCCCGACAGAAACCAATTTCGCACTCACCGGATGAGGTATCCATAAGACCCTGGATAGATCCGGATGTGCTGTTGTCACCTGCACGTGTCGCCACCACTCTAGGCACAAGGGCTCTGGAACTCTGGCTAGCCGCGTCTCTACTAGATGAAGACACCATAGGTACCTGAGAAACAGATGACAAGAGGGGAGTACCACGGGGAGAGCCAGCCGCCTCCTCCCTATCCTCCCCAGTCTCATATTCCTAGTACAAAGAGTTCTCCAGCTAGTAATAAACAGTGACCTTTATTTGTGCATACAGGGTCCAAAAACAGCAGCACCCTGTATGCACAAATAAAGGTCAATGTTTATTACTAGCTAGAGAACTCTTTGTACTTTGATTCTACTGGGTCTGGTTAACCCTCTCCGTGCTCAGTATTTTTTGGTGGGTGCTGTATTCTGTTTACCAGTCTCATATTCCTGATACCCCTCACGATCACTATCACTCACACCATACTGCAAACTGTGATCGTCATCCGTACTTGCAGCCTGCCCACATTCATAATCCTCCATAAATCTAATGACCCTGCCACGCCCTTGTGGCTTCATCACCCTGGCCAGACTAACTGTCCTTCTACAAGTGCCATCTAAGCCCTCACCAGGGCTAGCGCTAATCTGCCCTGATCTTGCCGCTAAGGCCCTGCTGGGCGGTAACGTACCCTGCAGGCCCACTGCTTGTGATTCCAAAGACACTGCATCACTAACTAGGCCCGCAGTCACGCATGCAGGGGCCGCCCTGGCCTTGCTGCCACCTGAATTAGGCCGCGAGCGCGAGGAGGGTGCCCTATCGGCCTCCCCTCCTTTATTGTTGGCTGTGGCCGAAGCCCTGGTGCGCACACCCTGCTGCGTGTCACCCGGAGTGCCCCCCGGGCGCCCTTGCTGCCCCGCATTCACATCCACACTTGTCCCCTGATTCCTCTCTGCCGTGACTCCTACCGGCTTAGAATGGGCCCCCCAGCCCTCTGATGTCTACCATGTGTGCCCCCTGGAGCGGGTGTCCCCCCCCCCGCGGTGCTCCCTTCTTACCTCCGGAGCCAGGGGGGAAACGATCCGCTCTGCTCGCGGGCGGAAGTGATGTCACCGGAAGTGACGTTGGGGCACGCAACGTAACCAGAAGTCGACGCAGCGGCCATCTTGGATGGGGAAATCAATGAAGACGGACCAGAGGCCTGCGCACCACATGGGACCGGAGCCTGGGACTGAACTACCGCCGCACCCGACGATGACACACCCGCGAGGACCGACACCAAGGATTGCAGGAGAGCCACTGCTGTCACGACGGATTCCCCGGAAAGGACTACGGACGCAGGTAAGGCCGCAATGCTCCCACTATTAATGCCACCGGTACCCGGGCCTACCGAGCCCTCCCCAGAGAAAAAGCCTGAACTGCCTTGAGACCCATAGACCCAGTTACTTGTGCCCCCTGCTTAGGGCCCACTCCAGTACCATACCCCTCAGGCCCAGCACCCCCCGGAAAAACAGACTGGAGGTCCAGGCCCACCAGCTGATAAGCCTGTGCAGGCCTAGCCTCCTCAATCCGATCCTCCCGTACAGGAGAAGGGAATAAATTAGGACTGCCCTCCCCAACCGAGGGAGAAGCAGGAATAGATAGCCCAGAAACATGGCCCTGACCCACCGTAATAGTCCCTGATGGTGCAACCCACTCGATGTCCTCAAGATCCATCTCTTCCCATTCCACAGGTTTGCCTTCCATTGAAATACTGCTGCCAAGCTGTGCTGTAGAAAGAGCTTCAAGGGATCCACAGGAACAAAGAGGAAGTGGACTCCTTGCACATCCCATATATAAGGTTGGTAAACACAATGCAACATTGTAACAAATACACACACAGCAGCAGCACTCACTCAACCAGGCCTTAACCCTTAGCTATGCTCCAGGCTAATTGCCCTGCACTTTTTGTATACAAACAGCAAGCAAGAACCAAAATGTCTGAATACCAACAGCAAGCAAGAACCAAAATATCGGTATACCAACAGCAAGCAAGCACCCAAATGTCTGTATACCAACAGCAAGCCAGAATCCAAATATATGTATACCAACAGCACGCCAGAACCAAAATGTCTGTATACCAAGAGCAAGCAAGAACCAAAATGTCTGTATACCAACAACAAGCAAGAACCCAAATGTCTGTATACCAACAGCAAGCAAGAACCCAAATGTCTGTATACCAACAGCAAGCAAGAACCCAAATGTCTGTACACCAACAGCAAGCAAGAACCAAAATATCTGTATACCAAGAGAGCAAGCAAGAACCCAAATGTCTGTACACCAAGAGCAAGCAAGAACCCAAATGTCTGTATACCAACAGCAAGCAAGAACTCAAATGTCTGTATACCAACAGCAAGCAAGAACTAAAATGTCTCTATACCAACAGTACGCAAGAACCCAAATGTCTATATACCAACAGTACGCAAGAAGCAAAATGTCTGAATACCAACAGCAAGCAAGAACCAAAATATCTGTATACCAACAGCAAGCAAGAACCAAAATATCTGTATACCAACAGCAAGCAAGAACCCAAATGTCTGTATACCAACAGCAAGCCAGAACCCAAATATATGTATACCAACAGCACGCCAGAACCAAAATGTCTGTATACCAAGAGCAAACAAGAACCAAAATGTCTGTATACCAACAACAAGCAAGAACCCAAATGTCTGTATACCAACAGCAAGCAAGAACCCAAATGTCTGTATACCAACAGCAAGCAAGAACCCAAATGTCTGTACACCAACAGCAAGCAAGAACCCAAATGTCTGTATACCAACAGCAAGCAAGAACCAAAATATCTGTATACCAAGAGAGCAAGCAAGAACCCAAATGTCTGTACACCAAGAGCAAGCAAGAACCCAAATGTCTGTATACCAACAGCAAGCAAGAACTCAAATGTCTGTATACCAACAGCAAGCAAGAACTAAAATGTCTGTATACCAACAGTACGCAAGAACCCAAATGTCTATATACCAACAGTACGCAAGAACCAAAATGTCTGAATACCAACAGCAAGCAAAAACCAAAATGTCTGTATACCAACAGCAAGCAAGAACCAAAATATCTGTATACCAACAGCAAGCAAGAACCCAAATGTCTGTATACCAACAGCAAGCCAGAACCCAAATATATGTATACCAACAGCACGCCAGAACCAAAATGTCTGTATACCAAGAGCAAGCAAGAACCAAAATGTCTGTATACCAACAACAAGCAAGAACCCAAATGTCTGTATACCAACAGCAAGCAAGAACCCAAATGTCTGTATACCAACAGCAAGCAAGAACCCAAATGTCTGTACACCAACAGCAAGCAAGATCCCAAATGTCTGTATACCAACAGCAAGCAAGAACCAAAATATCTGTATACCAAGAGAGCAAGCAAGAACCCAAATGTCTGTACACCAAGAGCAAGCAAGAACCCAAATGTCTGTATACCAACAGCAAGCAAGAACTCAAATGTCTGTATACCAACAGCAAGCAAGAACTAAAATGTCTGTATACCAACAGTACGCAAGAACCCAAATGTCTATATACCAACAGTACGCAAGAACCAAAATGTCTGAATACCAACAGCAAGCAAGAACCAAAATGTCTGTATACCAACAGCAAGCAAGAACCAAAATATCTGTATACCAACAGCAAGCAAGAATCCAAATGTCTGTATACCAACAGCAAGCCAGAACCCAAATATATGTATACCAACAGCACGCCAGAAACAAAATGTCTGTATACCAAGAGCAAGCAAGAACCAAAATGTCTGTATACCAACAGCAAGCAAGAACCAAAATATCTGTATACCAACAGCAAGCAAGAACACAAATGTCTGTATACCAACAGCAAGCAAGAACCCAAATATATGTATACCAACAGCACGCCAGAAACAAAATGTCTGTATACCAAGAGCAAGCAAGAACCAAAATGTCTGTATACCAACAACAAGCAAGAACCAAAATGTTTGTATACCAACAGCAAGCAAGAACCCAAATGTCTGTATACCAACAGCAAGCAAGAACCAAAATATCTGTATACAAACAGCAAGCAAGAAACAAACTGCCTGTATACCAACAGCAAGCAAGAAACAAACTGCCTGTATACCAACAGCAAGCAAGAAACAAACTGCCTGTATACCAACAGCAAGCAAGAAACAAACTGCCTGTATACCAACAGCAAGCAAGAAACAAACTGCCTGTATACCAACAGCAAGCAAGAAACAAACTGCCTGTATACCAACAGCAAGCAAGAAACAAACTGCCTGTATACCAACAGCAAGCAAGAACCAAAATATCTGTATACAAACAGCAAGCAAGAAACAAACTGCCTGTATACCAACAGCAAGCAAGAAACAAACTGCCTGTATACCAACAGCAAGCAAGAAACAAACTGCCTGTATACCAACAGCAAGCAAGAAACAAACTGCCTGTATACCAACAGCAAGCAAGAAACAAACTGCCTGTATACCAACAGCAAGCAAGAAACAAACTGCCTGTATACCAACAGCAAGCAAGAAACAAACTGCCTGTATACCAACAGCAAGCAAGAAACAAACTGCCTGTATACCAACAGAAAGCAAGAAACAAACTGCCTGTATACCAACAGCAAGCAAGAACCAAATGTCTGTATACCAACAGCAAGCAAGAACCAAAATATCTGTATACAAACAGCAAGCAAGAAACAAACTGCCTGTATACCAACAGCAAGCAAGAAACAAACTGCCTGTATACCAACAGCATGCCAGAACCTGTACTCTTGTTATTTTGCAATATATTAATATATAGCACATACACTATAGACACGCTATTAGGACACCTAGCCATGCCACTCTTCTGGGGAGGCATTCCACAAGATTATGGAGTCTGTAGAAGTTTGTACCCTTTGAGACAAAAGAGCATTTGTGAGGTCAGGCGCTGATGTCGGACGAGGAGATCTGGCTCACAACTGGTGCTTGATCAATGCGCCAGCTCCAATACTTGTCCCTAATTGGCCAAAGCAGAGGAGATAGCATAAACATACTCAGAAAAGCTTTTCAGCGAATGTGTCCATGAGTAGAAAACAATGAAAAGTTTGCAAACAAAATGTCAGTTTAATTCATATAAATTTTAAAATATTTGTTTTATGTGCATACATTTTTGCACAGTGGGACTTAACTGCTCATATACACTGTTTATATGAAAACAAAAAGGTTTGATGCCCCTGGAAGTTAATCTGGAACTAGTAGAATCTATTTAGATTTTATTTTTGAATGTTTAAAGTTCTAGCACTAATCATGTGAACCAGAAACATCCTTTCAAATCCCTCTTTATTACTAGAATGTAAATGAATGAATATGTTGCATTAAAATGACAATAAACATCTCCAGGGCCCGACTGGGAATAAAAAGCAGCCCTGGAAACAATTGAAGATCCCTTTCTTCCATTTAGTCCGTAGAATGAACGCAACACATTTTTCTTAAAGGGTTATAAAACAAGTTGGGATAGAGACGAAATAAGAATAATATGAACTTACTGCAAATTTAAACTGCAGTGCCTCGCCATTAACTCTTTCTTTTTAGTTCATGAATTGTAAGCTCTAACTCCCCCCACACATTTCCTTCTATGGCTGTATCTATATCTATTGTTGTTTTTGTAGAATGTAAAAGTGCACAGTGATTATCTGCTGGAGCATGCCTAGAAGCTGTGAACTACAATGCTTGTGTCTAAACACTGATAAGGGGGGTGGAGTTAACTTCTGGCAGCTTAGCTATGTAATTCATTTTGCTTATTTTTGAAAATTATTTTAAAATACTTGCCAGCAATTTTTAAACAATGATTTATGCAAACTATGTTTAATTAATTAGCCCTTTAAGGATATGCACAGATCTCAACCTGTTTTATGTCCCTTTCTGGGATACTTCTTCCCCGAATATGTTTTCTTGAGAAATAAATTATATTACTTTGTAATAAATAAAATGCCAGATTGTTGTTATATAGACACACTACAACCCAGTTTCATCCATGACTCCCTCTCGCAGTGTGAAAATGATTATCCATATTGTGATCTGAAGAAGACACTCAAAACAGTGTGTCACTTTGTCTCACAGTGTGACTTGACTAGAGGGCTACTAAATGGTACATTGTCTAGGAAATAAAATGTACAAGTAAATACTTTGTGGCCTTTATATATTTAGCGCAGATGTGTAGAGAAGTAGCAGAATCTCCCCTTTAAATTGTAGCTGGTCAGCCCACTGGAAAATCTTCTGGGGTCCTGGTAATCCAGTCTAGCCTTGAACACCTCTTGCTTTGTGTTTAAGTTGTGCTGTGTCCCACGTTCCCTAGAGAGGCCAAAAAGCAAATTCTGTAACCTGCAAATGCTGCAAAACAAATAGCTGATGTAGGCAGTTTGCAGCATTTTGAAACCTAAGTTACAGATTTTACTTTTTGGCCTCTTTAGAGAGCATACGACAATTCAGAGATTCTACACAAAAGGATAAAATGGTTAATGTCCCTTCAATATAAACCGCACCAAATCTGAACATTGATAATTTGTTAGAACTTGCCATTTTTGTATTAATCAGTTAGCTATATCTTAATCACAAGCTTAAGCTTGCTTTAAATGAACAGTCTAGTTAAAAATTAAACTTTCATGATTCAGATAGGGAATGCAATTTTAAACAACTTTCCAATTCACTTTTATCATCAAATTTGCTTTGTACTTCTTGGTATTCTTTGTTGAAAGCTACACCTAGGTAGGCTCATGTGCTAATTTCTAAGCCCTTGAAAGCCGCCCCTTATTTCAATGCATTTGGCAGTTTTTCACAGCTAGAGGGTGTTAGTTCATGTGTGCCATACAGGTAACATTGTGACTACGCCCATGGAGTTACAAATGAGAGGGCACTGATTGGCTAAAAGCAAGTCTGTCAAAAGAACTGAAAAAGGGGGCAGTCTGCAAAGGCTTAGATACAAGGTAATTCCAGAGGTAAAAAGTATATTGATATAACTGAGATAAGGGGCAGTCTGCAAAGGCTTAGATACAAGGTAATCACAGAGGTAAAACGTATATTAATATAAGTGTTGGCTGTGCAAGACAGGGGAATGGGTAATAAAGGGATTATCTATTTTTTTTAAACAAAACAATTCTATAATAGACTGATTTCTGAAAGTCGGCCGTTGCTGTCACTGCATTTTCCAGAGATTACAATTATAAAATGCTTCTGCCAGTAATACTCCCAAATTGTTACCTTCCCTAAAAAAAACTAAAAGTTATTTGTGTCATTAATTTAGCAAAATTTTAAAGGGACATTAAACCATTGTCAGCCCTTTCCTCAAATAATTCTGGAATTTCTGGCTACAATCAGAAAAAACTCAATTTATTCTTACCTGATAAATTAATTACTTTCATGATGTTGAGATTACAGGATCCATTATACATGGGATTCACTTCCTAGCTTCATCCCTGCAACCTCATGGGTATGCCAGTCGTATGTATAGCGAAGCCAGGAGATATAGCAAAGAAAAGTAGGAAAGAACAAAGCAGGGAAAATAGCGGTGCAAAATGGTACCAACATTTTAAATATTAACTAGATTTGGCAGGTGTCGTGGACTCTCACCACCATGAAAGAAACACATTTTTCAGGTAAGCATACATTTTGTTTTCTTTCATAACCTGCTGATAATCCACCATCCATTACTTCTGGGAACCAATACCCAAGCTGTGGTGTCCACGAGTAATGTTGGGTGGGACAACATTTTTGAAAAGGCAGAGAAAGGCACTGATGCCTGGAGAACCTTGCTACTAAAGACCCAGAAGAAGCAAAAACATCAAATTGGCAGAATTTAGTAAAATGATGTGACAATGTCCATGTTGCTGCCTTGCAATTTCTTTCAACAGAAGCCTCATTTTTTAAATCCCAGGAAATAGAAACAGATATGGTAGAGTGGACTGTAGTGTGTTTTGGAGGAGACCTACCTGCCTCTATGTGAGCTTTGTGAATCAGGAGCTTTATCCATGAAGCTAAAGTTACAGCTAAGGCCTTTTGGCCTTCACATGGAGCCATGAAATGAATAAACAGATTAGAAGATTGTCTAAAATATTTTGAAGCCTGTAGGTAAAAAGTTAAAAGCTTACAACATCCAAGGTATGAAAAAGTCTTTCTTTTAGAATTTTGAGGAATTTGGTAGAAATCAAATTTTGTTCTTAAAAACTGCTTTATCTTGGTGAAAGATAAGGAGCATCACAAGAAAGAGCTGACAATTCATAAATTCTACTAACTGATGAAATAGCTAGTAGGAACAAAACTTTCCAAGAAAGATACTTGATGTCTAGAGAGTGCATTGGTTCAAAGGTAGAAATCTGTAAGATTCTAAGAACCAAACTGGTGGAGAGATTGGCCTAATAAGAACCAAACTGGTGGAGAGACTGGCTTAATAAGAACCAAACTGGTGGAGAGATGGGCTTAATAAGAACCAAACTGGTGGAGAGATTGGCCTAATAAGAACAAAACTGGTGGAGAGATTGGCTTAATAAGAACCAAACTGGTGGAGAGATTGGCTTAATAAGAACCAAACTGGTGGAGAGATTGGCCTAATAAGAACCAAACTGGTGGAGAGATTGGCTTAATAAGAACCAAACTGGTGGAGAGATTGGCTTAATAAGAACCAAACTGGTGGTGGAGAGATTGGCTTAATAAGAATCAAACTGGTGGAGAGATTGGCTTAATAAGAACCAAACTGGTGGAGAGATTGGCTTAATAAGAACCAAACTGGTGGTGGAGAGATTGGCTTAATAAGAATCAAACTGGTGGAGAGACTGGCTTAATAAGAACCAAACTGGTGGTGGAGAGATTGGCTTCATAAGAATCAAACTGGTGGAGAGATTGGCTTAATAAGAACCAAACTGGTGGAGAGACTGGCTTAATAAGAACCAAACTGGTGGTGGAGAGATTGGCTTAATAAGAACCAAACTGGTGGTGGAGAGATTGGCTTAATAAGAATCAAACTGGTGGAGAGATTGGCTTAATAAGAACCAAACTTGTGGAGAGATTGGCTTAATAAGAACCAAACTGGTGGAGAGATTGGCTTAATAAGAACCAAACTGGTGGAGAGATTGGCTTAATAAGAACCAAACTGGTGGTGGAGAGATTGGCTTAATAAGAATCAAACTGGTGGAGAGACTGGCTTAATAAGAACCAAACTGGTGGGGAGATTGGCTTAATAAGAACCAAAATGGTGGAGAGATTGGCTTAATAAGAACCAAACTGGTGGTGGAGAGATTGGCTTAATAAGAATCAAACTGGTGGAGAGATTGGCTTAATAAGAACCAAACTGGTGGTGGAGAGATTGGCTTAATAAGAATCAAACTGTTAGAGAGATTGGCTTAATAAGAACCAAACTGGTGGACAGATTGTCTTAATAAGAATCAAACTGGTGGTGGAGAGATTGGTTTAATAAGAACCAAACTGGTGGACAGATTGGCTTAATAAGAATCAAACTGGTGGTGGAGAGATTGGCTTAATAAGAATCAAACTGTTGGAGAGATTGGCTTAATAAGAACCAAACTGGTGGAGATATTGGCTTAATAAGAACCAAACTGGTGAAGAGATTGGCTTAATAAGAACCAAACTGGTGGTGGAGAGATTGGCTTTATAAGAACCAAACTGGTGGTGGAGAGATTGGCTTAATAAGAACCAAGCTGGTGGTGGAGAGATTGGCTTAATAAGAATCAAACTGGTGGTGGAGAGATTTGCTTAATAAGAACCAAAGTGGTAGTGGAGAGATTGGCTTAATAGGAATCAAACTGGTGGTGGAGAGACTGGCTTAATAAGAACCAAACTGGTGGTAGAGAAATTGGCTTAATAAGAACCAAACTGGTGGTGGGGAGATTGGCTTAATAAGAACCTAACTGGTGGTGGAGAGATTGGCTTAATAAGAATCAAACTGGTGGAGAGATTGGCTTAATAAGAACCAAACTGGTGGAGAGATTGCCCTAATAAGAATCAAACTGGTGGAGAGATTGGCTTAATAAGAACCAAACTGGTGAAGAGATTGGCCTAATAAGAATCAAACTGGTGGAGAGATTGGCTTAATAAGAACCAAACTGGTGGAGAGATTGGCTTAATAAGAACCAAACTGGTGGAGAGATTGGCTTAATAAGAATCAAACTGGTGGACAGATTGGTTTAATAAGAACCAAACTGGTGGAGAGACTGGCTTAATAAGAACCAAACTGGTGGACAGATTGGCTTAATAAGAACCAAACTGGTGGAGAGATTGGCTTAATAAGAACCAAACTGGTGGAGAGATTGGCTTAATAAGAATCAATCTGGTGGAGAGATTGGCTTAATAAGAATCAATCTGGTGGAGAGATTGGCTTAATAAGAACCAAACTGGTGGAGAGACTGGCTTAATAACAAAACAAATCCTAACTAAGGCCGGTACACATTTCTAAATGTCAGCTAGTTTTGCAATACTGTTATGGAACAAACAGACAGAGCTGAAAAGTTACCTTTTAATGAGCTTGCAGATAAACCCTTATCCAAAACCTCTTGTAAAAACTTGAGAATCCTACGAATTCTAAAATAATGCCACTTGAAATACCTTACTTGTGGATTTGTCTCTCTTGGTGATTGGGATTTATTTTATATTCCAGGAACCCCCGGTATCCAATACCTCTTTCCACTCACGGAAATTTCACTGATTATTATCCGGCTATTCTTTCAGACTTTTTATCTTGTAGCTTTGGCAATACTGGCAATTCACAGCTCATTGTTTATTTTAAGTGTACTACACTTTGTTTTGTCAGTATTTGGTCTGCATTGCAATATAGGCAGATATATATGTACAGTATATACTTTCTATATGTAATAAATCACTTGCTTATAATATCAACCAGATACTAATTTAGCCACTTACTGTAGCGCAAAGCTATTTTTCTCCGTTTGAGAATATCTGTGATATTTACATAATCTTTAGAGGGATTTGGGGATTCACTTTTTCTATTCCTTTGTTTTTAGTATAAGCCCTACAGCGCATAAACATATAGAATTATTTTGCTAGACTGGTTCTCTATCCTGAGACCAAAGCATACTTACCTGATACCTATGTATGCTCACCTTTCTCCTGAGACCAAAGCATACCTACCTGATACCTGTGTATGCTCACCTTTCTCCTGAGACCAATGCATACTTACTTGATACCTATGTATGCTCACCTTTCTCCTGATACCAAAGCATGCCTAACTGATACCTATGTATGCTCACCTTTCTCCTGAGACCAAAGCATACCTACCTGATACCTGTGTATGCTCACCTTTCTCCTAAGACCAATGCATACTTACATGATACCATTGTATGCTCACCTTTCTCCTGAGACCAAAGCATACTTATCTGACACCTGTGTATGCTCACCTTTCTCCTGATACCAAAGCATGCCTACCTGATACCTGTGTATGCTCACCTTTCTCCTGAGACCAAAGCATACTTACCTGATACCTGTATATGCTCACCTTGCTCCTGAGACCAAAGCATTATTTCCTGATACCTGTGTATGCTTATCTTGCTCCTGAAACCAACGCATACTTAACTGATACCAGTGTATGCTCACCTTGCTCCTGAGACCAAAGCTTACTTTCCTGATATCTGTGTTTGTTCACCTTGCTCCTGAGACCAAAGCTTACTTTCCTGATACCAGTGTTTGTTCACCTTGCTCCTGAGACCAAAGCTTACTTTCCTGATACCATTGTATGCTCACCTTGCTCCTGAGACCAAAGCTTACTTTCCTGATACCTGTGTTTGTTCACCTTGCTCCTGAGACCAAAGCTTACTTTCCTGATACCTGTGTATGCTCACCTTTCTCCTGAGACCAAAGCATACTTACCTGATACCTGTGTTTGTTCACCTTGCTCCTGAGACCAAAGCTTACTTCCCTGATACCTGTGTATGCTCACCTTGCTCCTGAGACCAAAGCATTCTTTCCTGATACCTGTGTATGCTTATCTTGCTACTGAAACCAAAGCATACTTAACTGATACCAATGTATGCTCACCTTGCTCCAGAGACCAAAGCTTACTTACCTGATACCTGGGTATACTCACCTTGCTCCTGAGACCAAAGATTACTTTCCTGATACCTGTGTTTGCTCACCTTGCTCCTGAGACCAAGCATACTTACCTGATACCTGTGTATGCTCACCTTGCTCCAGTGATCAAGCATACTTACCTTGCACTTGCATATACTCACCTTTCTCCTGAGACCAAAGCATACCTACCTGATACCTGTGTATGCTCACCTTGCTCCAGTGACCAAGCATACTTACCTTGCATTTGCATATGCTCACCTTGCTCCAGAGACCAAGCATACTTACCTTGCACCTACTTATGCTTACCTGGTTCCTGAAAGCCATACAGAATAACCTGATACTGGTGTATGCTCACCTTGTTCTGAAGCTGCACCTATCTGGTATCCCTAGACAGATCTCACAAACAGTACCCGCTGGG